>NC_092054.1:144073335-144274295 GCF_003086295.3 Arachis hypogaea
AGTAAATTGCGAGAATTAAATTAATAACTAATAAATCTCTTAGCAAGGTATGAGAACTGGACGTCCTATCCTAATTATCCTTATCAATTGTGATGAGAATTGTTCATTGCTCCCACTTAATTAACCCTTACTAAATAAAGGAAAGTCAAGTGAACTAATCAATTTGATTCCTCAAGTCCTAGTCAACTCCTAAGGAAAGACTAGCTTTAGAGGGATCCAAACTAACCAGCAAATTCCAATTATCAATCAACAAGGAGTTTGATAACTCAAGTGTCTCCAGCTAATCAATTCAAGCTAAGAATGTAAAAAGCTAGATTAAAATCATAAATATGAAATACTTCAAATTGCATTAAATAGAAAGTCAAATTAAACATGAGAATTCATAAACCAAATAGCAACATAAAGTAATCAGTAGTGGAAATAGATAAAGTAGAATACTAAGACAAATAAAAGTAGAAAAGAAACTAAATTAAAGGAACATTGAACCTGGAATTGAGAAGAAATAAACCTAAAACTAAGAGAAATCCTAAAATATAGAGAGAGGAGAGAGCCTCTCTCTCTCTAGAAACTACATCTCAAACCTAAAATTATGTGAATGAAAGTATGATTGTGATTCCTCCATTCTGCAGCCTCTATTCTGTGTTCTCGGGCTTGGAATTGGGCTGAAAAGGAGCCCAGAAATCGCCCCCAGCGCTTTCTGCAACTTTCTGCACGTGGCATCTGTCACGCATACGCGTCACTCACGCGTGCGCGTCATTTGGTCAAATTTCTTGTCACGCGTACGCATTAGTCACACGTACGCGTCGCTCATCTTCTGCGCTAGGCACGCGTGCGCATCGTCCATGCGTGCGCGTCGCTGCCAGCTTCTCAAAACTTCATTTTTCACGTTCCTTCCACTTTTGCATGTTTTCTTTCCATCCTCTAAGCCATTCCCGCCCTATAAAGCCTGGAAACACTTAACACACAGATCACGACATCGAATGGTAATAAAAGATAATTAAAATTAACAGTTTAAAGGCTTAGGAAACATGTTTTCAACTATATCACAAAATTAGGAAGGAATTATAAAATCATGCAAATTATATGAATAAGTGAGCAAAGACTTGATAAAAACCACTCAAATGAGCACAAAATAAACCATAAAATAGTGGTTTATTAGTGGGCTCACCAGGGTTTTGAGGTTTTGGTTGTGGGCCATACATATGATAACGTTGGGGTCCCCACGACCATGGTTAGACTAACATCCTTTTCAGATGGTGGAACATCAGCTTGAGTACAAAAGGGGTGGTTGGGTTAGCAGGGTCCATTGGACTGGGTTTCGATTGGTTTCTTTTTTTTCCGTCTTGGTTAATATGTGGGGTTTGAACAATGATATTGTGGGCTGATTAGGTTAAGACTGAGTTAGGGCTTGTATTTTACTAGTTTAAGTAAGAATTTTTCACTTGGGCCTTAGCTTTTCTCATCTGGCTCTCATTCCGAAATTCCTTGGACTTTTATGGAGGTATATTCCTTGTATTTGTGGCTGGTCGTTATTGGTGCAATCATTAACAATGATTTATTCAGCAAAAATCTCGTACCTGAAATTTCTCGCACTACCTCCACAACGCCCTTGTTCTTGTCTTCCTTATTCTGTTCCCTACTATTGTCCTTACCTGCAGAATACTTCCTTGTCCTTTTTGTTTTTGGACCACCATCCACTCTCCAAACTTGTGAGATATGAAATTACCTCCATCCCTTTATCTGTAGCCCTACTCGCTCCCTACACATGTTATTGTTGCTGCTCAACCACTACTGGAGCCATCTCTACATGGCAAAGGTTCAAAGTACTACCACCATTCTTCTACCTTCCATCTGACTTAGACATACATCCATAAAAAACATGAGCAAACTTTCCACAAGAAAAATAAATCATCATGCATAAACGCACAAAATTATCTCTAAATTGATTTATAATGTTCATATCTACTTTTAGGGTCTTACCTATTTCATATCCCACCAAACCCAGAAAGTGCTTCTCATAGTATTCTATGGGTAAGTCCCACAAACGTACCCAAGTAACAATCTTATTTATTTTGGCATCGAAGGAGTGAAAGTCAGGAATCTATCTTCTAGTGATGAGGTAATGGTCGAAGAGCAGACATGGGCCTCCTTCCATAACTTGCCAATAATAATCTTCATTATATACCCTCACCACATAATAGTTATTTTCCAGATCAATGAGATCAAGTCCACCATTCTTGGGCCACATATTGTCCATGCCCCCATAGTCAATCCTTCTACCTAGCAACTTGACAATTAGAGAATGCTTCTATGGCTTTTCTAATATTTTTTTCTCAGCCTTGTTCATCTTGGTACTGATGGTTCCATTGGGAAGGCGTGTCACCGCTATAGAAGGGGTTGATCTCTCTTCCTTTCTCACTCGTCTGAGTGCTTCCTTGGCTGCCTGGCTTATCTCTAGCTCTTCCATTCTAACTACCCCCACCCTCTTCATCAGAGTTGTCTTCATCAAGATCTTCATTACTCGACTCTTATGACTCTACCCTTTGTTCAACACTTACTTGCAAGATGAGGTCTGCTTAGTTTCGCGTCTCCCATTTGTCCCTACAAAAGCAGTCTTGTCAAACATCCATTTTTCTTCTCATAGAAACCTAGATGCTTCATCACCATAGCCACCTTTATCATTATGTATTTTCTTCGTGCTCCTCTAGAGTTGGTTTGCTTCCTCAGTGGTGGTGTCAGCCATGAACATTCAGCTTGTAGCAAGAGCAAAAGAGACTATACAAAGAGCAAAAATGTTTTTTCTCAGTTTAGGCTCTTCCCTGAGTTTTTTGAAATATTATTTCTTTAAGAAAAATATGAGTGACTACGATCAAACTCTAGATATAGTTGATAGACATATATTTTAGCCTAACATGACCTCACCCCATCCTAACTTACTCTACTTAAATCTTGTCTTATTCATATGTGTGAATATTGTAAATTTTTATTATAATTCATCTTATATTGTGAATTTGCTTCACCCTTTTCAAATATAATTGTCACTGTTTTAGTTTAGATTAAGAAAGTTTAGTATGTAATATCAAAATATGTGTGAGTTAATGGTAAATATGTATATCTGATTAATACCCTAATTTATAACATTCATATACTTTTGTATTTATTTTTTTATTTTTAATATATAATTATATAATATATTTAGTTATATTATGTACGTACTGGAATGCATACATACATATAATTTCTCTCGTAATGAAATCCATCACGGCGATAAATCCATCAAGTAATTATCCGCCTAAGTTGGGGTGGGATAAATATACGTAGATTCAAAGGGTGTTGTCATTCCTATATCTAGAAACATTAATCAAATTCATCCTATACGTTTACATGCATAGTACATAGATGATTGGATTTATATCTAATACAATAACACTTTCATTAAATATTACATTCACTTGATTTCGAAATTCTTATTATTAATTGAACTTTATTTTTTATTTGTACATAATTTTCAATGAGATATTTTCATGAACAAGTATTTTTAAAACTAATTTTTAAAAATTTACTGATTTTATAGAGGAAACAAAAGGAGGAAGTTAATTTTTTTAATATCTATTTTTACAGAAGTTGGCCGCTGTATAGCTCGTCCGCCGACGAATATCTGCAAGCTTTCTGTCGGGATGAGTTATACGTCGGCAATGAGAGAATAAGGGGTGGGTACCTACAAAAGATACTCCGACGCTCAATTTAGTTAGTGAATAATAGGCTCTGCAAATTGCAATAATCTGAACAATCTTCTTACCATTTTCTTTATATCTGAAATAAAGAGTAACGATTACGTCTCCGAGTAATGATGTTTTAAACAGAGAGTAACAGCATATCTGAACATTTTGGTACCTGTTTGAATGACTGTTATTGACAACCAATCTATAACATTTATAGCCGAGTTATAATGTATATAACCGATGTATGACCGTCATATCACAACCTCCAAGCTTGGCCTGGTGGTATTTTGATAAAACATGTTGAGCTTTTATTGAGTTATAACTCGATGTTTTGATAAGGTATGGAGCCCCCATTTCAACGTATTTTATCAAAATAAAAATGAATTTGAAACAAGTAAATGTAGCGGTTATAATTTTCTTGAAAAAAAAATAAAAGATCTTGTCATTAAATGAAAAGTGGGTGTGATGGATCTGGAACTAAAACATTTTATTTAATGTTGTCATATTCATTTGGAATCCTGAAGATTTTCACTAAAGCAAGTGTATGTAGTTTCGTTTAAACATGTTTTGGAAGAGTAAAAGATGAGTAAAAGAGGTTAATCTTCCTCTCTTTCTTTGTTTAATTTTCTCATCTTCTTTTTCCAGTTTTCTTTTGAAAAAAGTATGAGTGAGAAAAATGGAAAGGAAAAACTGAAAGATGGTGATAATGTTTGTTACGATTAGGTTAGCGAGGATGTGAAAATTCGAGGTTCTCTTTTTGTGGACACGGATAGTGTAGTTGAGATTGATGTTTCAAAAATAGTTAGGAGAGGTTCTGGGGTGAGGATTGAGTTGCTTCCATGCACTAGGGCTGATCGTGTTTTTCATAGAAAATGGATTTTGAATATTTTTACATGCATAGTTGTGTTTTGAGGAACTGTGTGTGAAACTGCCTTTTACTGCTTTCGAATGTGATGTTTTGGAACAACTAAATTGTGTCCCATCTTAGCTCCATCCGAATGGTTGGCATTTTCTAAGATCGTTTGAAATTTTGATGGAGTTTCTGGAAATAAAATATTCTCTTAAGTTATTTTTCTCTTTGTTTCAACCTAAAGAAGTTTGGAAAGGGATTTGGGTCAATCTGAATAGTTGATGCCAGGACATCTTGGCTAGTTTTACTAGCTATTTATTTTGTATTTTAGGTTAGTTTCATACATTTTCTTAGCAATAAGCACGCATTTGGGTGAATATACACTTACATCTTGATTCAAGCAAACATTGTGAATTTTACATGATTTTATGGGCATAATGCATGAATTGAATGACAAATAAGATGATGCATAATCTCATGCTCTAGAACAAGGTTTTGATGCACTTTGTTTGTTTGATTTTAGGCCAAAAGAAGCTGAGAAGAGCCAAGTTAGTGGCTACGTTAGTGCCACTAACGTGGCCATTAACGTAGAAGAGAAGCAAGCTTGCAACGTTAGTGGTGAAGTTAACACCACTAACGCCTTTGAAGGCCATTTAAGCCCATGTTAGTTGCCATGTTAGTGCCACTAACGTGGGCACTAACGTGGAAGAAAGGAGAAGCTCCAACATTAGTGGTGAAGTTAACACCACTAACAATAGAAAGGCCAATAGACACCTACGTTAATAATAACGTTAACGCCACTAACATGGGCGTTAACGTGGAGAAAAAAGGGAGCCAACATTAGTGACACTAACTTTGTCACTAACGTTGGAAAAGGCTAAGATCAATGACCCACGTTAGTGGCCACATTAACGCCACTAACGTGGGCATCAACGTGGAGTGAAAAAGGGAGCCAACGTTAGTGATACTAACTTTGTCACTAACATTGGAAAAGGCCAAGATTTCCCACGTTAATGGCCACGTTAACGCCACTAACGTGGGTATTAACGTGGAGCAAGGGGAGAAGAGCCAATGTTAGTGACACTAACTTTGTCACTAACGTTGGAGATGGCCAAGAAGCCCACATTAGTGCCACTAACATGGGCATTAACGTAGAAGGGGGAGATATTTGCAACGTTAGTGACAAAGTTAGTGTCACTAATGTCTTCGAGTCAAGGTATGCCCACGTTAATGGCCACGTTAGCAATACTAACGTGGGCCATTAACGTGGAAGAAGGAATGATTGTAGCGTTAATGGCAAAGTTAACACCATTAACATTATCGAAAGTTAGAAAAGGCTATGTTTGTGGTCACGTTAGTGCCACTAACGTTGGGGTTAACGTAGCTCAAGAAGGTTGGAACGTTAGTGACAAAGTTAGTGTCACTAACGTCTTCAAACTAGATTTTATACTTGACGTTAACCACACTAATGCCTGGACTAACTTGAACAATACCTGACTCAACTCCTCTCATGCAAACTGAGCTAAGCCCATTGAGATTGTAACTGCTTCAACCATGCTTAAAGGCCCACATCCAGAGACTTGCAGAAGCAACTAAAGAGCAGAAGAATAGTATATATAGGGGTAGTTTTGAACTAGAAAGAGGGGATCAGGATCTGGGGATCCAAATTTGTAAACACTCTGTATTTTACTTTCCCTGTAATTCAGTTTACTTTTCAATGCACTTTTCATTTTTTTTCTTTCCATTCCCAGAGCTATGAACAACTAAACCCCTTTTCATTGGGTTAGGGAGCTCTGTTGTAATTCAATGGATCAATAATAGTTTTCATCTTCTTCTTCTTTCTTTTCTCTTGATCTTGCTAGAAAGCTTTCGATCTTAATTCAATTGAATAATTATCTCGACAGAGAAATTGTTCATACTTGGATTTCCTCGAAACCTTGACAGAGGAATGAGGAAATCATGCTAGAAATGCTTTCTCATGCTGGATTAGGTTGGGGTTTGGATGGATATAGTGACATATAATTCTACCAATACTTTGATCTATGAAGGTGTATGGTATAATCAGTGACCAAACTTCATCTCTTCCCATGAGCAATTAAATCAAGACATTGGGTAATTGTTCAAGCTTAGAGAGATTGGATTGCTAAGACATTGGGATCCAATCACTTAAGATTGCTAAGAAGGTAAATGAATGCATTGATTGAGGAAGATATGAAAATGAATTTGATCCGGAGAATGCAACATCTCCTAAGCCCAATGAACTTCTCCACTTCTGATCTTACCCATTCTTTAATTTTTGCTGTTTCCATTTATGTTCATCATCCCCATTCCCATTTAAGTTTCTGCCATTTAACTTCCTGCAATTTATTTTCTGCTATTTACTTTCAGTTATTTCCATTTCTTGTTATTTACTTTTCCCGCCATTTAATTTTCTGTAATTCTCACTTTAAATCTGCTTAGCTCAACTAGAACACCCCTCTAATTAAAGTTGCTCAACCAATCAATCCCTGTAGGATTCGACCTCACTCTATTGTGAGTTTTTACTTGACGACAATTCGGTATACTTGCTGAGGAAAATTTGTTAAGAGACAAGTTTTCGTGCATCAATAGTGCTCCTGGTTTTTTGGTTTTCAAACTCTATAAGTCATCTTTCAAGGATTTTAAGGAGATGTTTTTGAAAGTAAAGTCGATTGACGAGGTTTTTTCTTCTATTTAGATGAGCATTTAGGTGAGAAGCTCCCCCTATTTTTGTGCTCGCAGCCACAACATATATTGGGTCCAGTAGAGATCAATCCTCAGAATGAGTATATAATAGGTTTTTGGTGGAGTTTGTTGATAGAACAAACTTGATATCTATATTTGATTTACTTCCATGGGAGGAAGATAGAACATCTATGGTGAACTATCTTGGTGAGAGCTTGTTGAGCTGTTTGGAGGAGATATTGATATTTTGGATGTATTACTTATATTATATATTGGTTTTGTAGGTGGAAAGTATCTTGGGGTATCTGCGGCGAGCTTGAGAGCTCGTTTGAAGACAAAGAAATTTGAAAAAGATGGATCATCCTCTAATTCCGAGAAAATGGATGGAGAGGGAGAGGTGAATCAACCAACCCCCAAGAAGAAGAACTTTGTTTTTATGAAGAGGAAAGCCGATGTTATAAATTTGGGTGATGATGTCACTGAGAAGAATATTACTCTAGAGGAGTTGTCATCAGTCGTGAGCAAGCTAGAGAAGCTCCATGGATTTGCCAAAGAAGGGGATGGTTCCTCGGTTTGGGATAAGAGGTTTTCTTTTATGGTTGTAGCTGATGAGGTAGTGCAATCATTTTTCGACATTGAATTGATTAATGAGGTCAGAGATATCGGTATCAACCAATATCTTCAGGTACAAAAATTGAACTTCATTTATAGATTTTTGTAATGGCAAGTTATATGTTATTTAACTTTTAGATTGTTTTAGGTTTTGGGTTTTCGTTTGGCTAGTATAGGTCGGAGTCAAGAGAGGAGGCATAAGAAGCTATTGTTGAAAAACGATGAATCTATAAGTCTAAAAGAGGAGTTGGACTTAAAAGAAATTGTTATTGTAGATTTGAAAAAGAAATTGGCTGAAAAAGATGAAGAGTTGAAATTGGAGAAGAGCAATCATGACAAAGATGTAGAGTTGTTGAAGAAAAGGAAAGTGATGTTTCCAATTTGAATAATCAAGTTATTGAGGTTACTATGAAGCTAAAAAATATGAAAAAGAGTCGTGAGACAAAGGTTTTAGATGCCTTTGCTGAAGGATTTGAACGTGCTTTGATCCAAGTGAAATTATTAGCCCCCGAGAGTGACTTCTCGATGATAGATTCGGGCAAAGTAGTTCGAGATGGTATTTTAGTTGATGAGAGGATGCTGTTGAGGATGAGGATGACAACCTGGCAGATTGATGCTTGTAGTTTGTTTCAAAACTTTGAATGGTTTGATATATTTGAGTCTTGAAAATTTATTTGGCTTATTGAGATTTGTAATAGATAGTCTTTGGAACTTATTTTATTTTGATAATATTTGATCACTGTTTGAATATGTGATGTTCGTTTGACTTTTGGATTGATCATTGGGCAATGGTTTGCCAGTAATTAGTGTTGTATTATAACAAACTTTTTTATTCCTGTTTATCATAGGTTTGATAGAAGTACACTTGTATTGAACGAGAATATCTCGTTTGATTTGTTGGACAATTGATTATGTTAGGGTTTGAGGTCACATGTTTGTACATTGTGATTTTGAATAGTTATCAATAGTGGATAAATTTGGTGATTGTTCAATATTTGATTGAATGAGTTAGTTTACTGTAGGTAATCATAGTTCCGATTAATATAAATCGGAAGATAGTTGATATAGATCGAAAGAAAGGAGATAGTAGATATAGATTAGCCTTTCTCTGGCTATAATGAGTTGTCCAATGACCTTTGTTTACAAAGGTGTAGGTAGGCTTGCCTCGTTAAAACCTCTCCAAGCAAAACTCTCTTTGAGAAAAATCTTGTAAGTAGAAAAAAGAGTACAAGCATGTCCCTGTCTTTTTAGCTATAATATTGCTTTAAAGGGAAAATATTCCAAGTTTTAGGTAACATTGTACCATCTAGAGATTCGAGCTTATAACTTTCATTTCCGAAGGCTTCAAGAATTCTGAATGGACTTTCCCATTTGGCGGCAAGTTTCCCATGGGATGGAGGTCATCTGGCTTGTTCGGTCTTTCTGAGTACTAAGTTGCCAACTTGAAATGAGTGAGGATTGGCTTTCTGATTGTAACACCAAGCTACGTTTTGCTCCATTGCTGGATGATAGGCAGAGGCTATGTCTCGGATTTCTTCAATTAAATCGAGTTTGATTTTCTGAGTTTCTTCATAATTTGTTGCTGGTATTCTTAGTAAGGATTGAGAGAGCTCCAAAGGAATCATTGCATCAGACCTGTAGACTAAACAGAACGGGGTTTTCTTAGTAGTAGAATGTGTAGTGCTGTTATAACTCCAAAGGATTTCTGGAATCAGGTCGGCCCAAAGTCCTTTTGCATCATCAAATTTCTTTCTCAAAGCATGTAAGACAACTTTGTTTGAAGCTTCATCTAATCCATTAGTCTGCGGATGTTCAACTGAAGAGAAGTGTTGTTGGAGTTTTAAGTTTTGTAAAAAAGATGTGAAATTATGGTCGCCAAACTGACGACCATTAGTAATAATATGATGATGTATACCAAATATGCATATAATATGTTTCCAAACAAAGGAAATGATTTGTTATGATGTGATTTTGGCCAGTAGTTGTGCCTTAATCCATTTGAAAAAGTAATCAGTTGCCACAACTAAAAATTTTACCTATCCTAGTGCAATAGGGAAAGGGCCGAGGATGTCGATTCCCCACTGATAAAATGGCCAACTTACCTCGGAGTGATGTAATAGTTTGGCTAGTACATGTATTATTAGAGCGTGTTTTTGCCAGTTTGTATAGGTATTCACCTTTTGATGGAAGTCTTTCTGCAAGCTCAGCCAGAAAAACCCAGCTCGGAGAAATTTAGAGGATAAGCTCCATGTTCCTATATGTGTGCCGCATATTCCTCATGGACCTCGGCCAAGGCAAGGTCGGCTTCTGGCCTGTTTAGACACTTCAATAGCGGACGAGTATAGCCTCACCTATACAAGTTATCATTTAACAATGTAAAGAATGAAGCTTGTCTCCTGAATTTTTTTAAATTACTAATTTCAGGGAGAATATTTCCAATTTTTAGATAATAGATGTAAGGCCAACACCAATCATCCTTGTCAGTAATGTGGAAAATGATAATTAAATGGATGCTTGGTGTAATCAAAGTGGATTGTAAGAGAGTAGCAGTGTGTGATTGTGTACTGGAGAGCTTTGATAGAATGTCGGCTTGGTGATTTTGTTCCTTGGGAATATGATGGATTTCAAATTTTGAAAAATGAGATATAGTGTTTTGACAACATCTAAGTGTTTTAAAATATGATGGATTTTCAAATTTTGAGAGGATTTTTTGCTTGAAAAGATTGTTTTACTTGTTATACTACCAGTAAAGAGTCACAGTGTACCTTGATTGTAGAAATATTTAATTTTATGGCTAATCTTAGGCCGGCAATGAGTACTTCATAGTCGGCTTGATTGTTACTGGCCTTGAAGGAGGAGCGTCGAGAATGTTCAAAACAATTCCATTGGTGTCTTTAAGAAGAATTATGGCTCCTGATCCCTGGGAGTTGGAAGCGCTGTCGATGTATAGTGTCCATTCTACTGGCATATCATCAGAGCTGGGACCTAGGGGCAATAAACTCGGCAACAAAGTCGGAAAGGTATTGTGATTTGATTGAGCCTCGAAATTGATATCTGATATCAAACTTGGATAATTGGATATACCATTTTATTAACCGCCCAGCTAGTTTTGGTTTTGTGAGCACTTGTTGTAGCGATTTCGTAGTTTGGACATTGATGGTATAACTCTGGAAATAAGGTCGAAGGTGCCTTGCTGAGAATACTAAGGCGAGGGTGAGCTTTTCTATCTTTGGGTAGCGAAGCTTGGCATTTTACAGCAATTTATTAATGAAGTAAACAGGCTATTGCATCTTGTCCTTTTCTGTAACAAGAACAGAACTAATTGACCAGTCAGTAATGGACAGATAAAGATAAAGTTCTTCTACAAGTTCAGGTTTTTGCAAAATGGGAGGTTTTGAAAGAACAGTTTTTAAATTTAAAAAAGCAGTTTCACATTCATCGTCCCATTTGAAGTTGTTTTTCTTTTTAAGTAATTGAAAAAAGTAGAAAGATTTAGAAGCTAAACAAGGTAAGAATCTTGATAAAGCGACAAGTCTCCATGTTAATCATTGGACCTCTTTGACTATTTGGGGACTTTACATTTCCAGGACAACTCGGCATTTTTCAGGGTTTGCCTCTATACCTCGGCTTGTCAGCATAAAGCCGAGGAATTTACCTCCTTGGACACCAAAGGCACATTTCTTAGGGTTTAATCTCGTGTTGTATTTTTGGTTTTGTGCGAAAATCTCCACAAGGTCGTCTACATGAGATTTTTCGTCTTTAGTTTTTATGACCATGTCATCAACATAGACTTCAATGTTCTGACCAATTTGCTTAGCTAATATTTTGTCCATGAGTCGTTGGTAAGTATCCCTATATTCTTAAGGCCAAAAGACATAACTTTATAGCAAAAATTATCATATTCAGTTATGAAAGCACTTTTATCTTGGTCAGATGGATGCATGAGAATCTGGTTATAACCAAAATATGCATTCATGAAATTTAAAGTGCCAAAGCCAGATGAATTATCAACTAAAGCATCAATTAATGGTTAAGGGTATGCATCTTTAGGACATGCCTTATTTAGATTGGTGAAGTCGATGCACGTGCGCCATTTACCATTATGTCTCGTTACCATGACAACATTGGCTAACCACGTTGTGAATCTGAGCTCTCAGATGAAGTTGGCATCAAGAAGCTTTTTAGTATCTTCCAAGGACGCTTGTTTCTTTTCCATTCCGAGGTTGCGCTTTTTTTGTGCTATAGGTCGGATTGACGGGTTTATCCCCAGCTTATGAGATATTACAGAGAGATCGATGCCTAGCATGTTTGCTGGTGTCTAAGCAAATAGATCAATATTTTGTTTGAGAAATTGGATGAGCTTTTCCTTTTCGTCACCATGCATGGTTGAACCTACAAAAGTGAACTTGTTTGGATCATTAGTTAAAGGAACCTTTTGTAATTCTTTATTTGGGGTAGGTTTGTCTTGAAACTTGGCACGCCGATGTAACTCGATTGATGAGGGAAGCTCGAGCGAGTTGTGGACAGCATTTACTTGTGCACCTATAGCTCGGTTAGAGATAGGCATTTTGAGATTGATGTTGTAACAATTCTGAGCTTCACAATGGTCACTGTGAAATGTTGCAACAAGGTTGTCCTACACATCAAACTTAACACAGAGATGAATTGTAGATACAATTGCACTGAACTTATTCAAAAAAGATTGGCCAAGTATAAAGTTATAAGGATTGAAACAATCAACCATAAGGCATTAAATATCTAAAGTTTTGGTTAGAGGACTCTCACGAAGTGTGGTTTTTAACCACACTGATCCCAACACAGGTACTCGTTCACCTGAAAATCCTACCAGGTCTCCAGTGGATAACTGCAGTATGTTATCACTCAACTTCATTTTCTGAAATGTAGAGTAAAATAGAGCATCGACACTGCTTCCTGGATCCAACAAAACTTTCCGAACTATTAGCTCTCCCATTTGAATAAAGATGACAACTAGGTTGTCTAAATTAAGTTCGGTTGAATTGAAATCAGACAGTTGGAACGTCATTTTAGGGAAGGTGGGCAAAGTTTGATGATTTTTTATGGTGCTCTCTATAGCGAGCATAGTTTGGTAAGTGCATTTGCGAGCAGAGCTTGATGCTCCACCTCCGGTAAAGCCCCCAGATATGCAATTAATCACACCTCGGGGTTGATTGGGCTGAGCTGTATGTGCTTTGTCCTTATCTGGAGAAGATTGACCTACAAAACATAAGTCAGTTTGATGTGTATTGTGCTTTTGGATGTTGTCACCGATGTATTTGTCCAGATGTCCTTGCCGAGCTAAGCGCTCGAGCAAGTCTTTGGCTACAACACACTCATCAGTAGTGTGCCCGTGTTTCTGATGAAAAGCACAATGCTTTGTCTTGTCCACGTTTTTGTATCTTGGTAGGTTCCGGTCTTCGGAGGAGGTTTGATTAGCTTTAAATTTAATGTTTCCTTGATCATTGCCTCCCTTTCGGTGTTGAATTGGGTATAAGAATCGTAACGTGGTGCCAACCAGAAAGATTTGTTATTATCCTTAGCTTTATCGTCATCCTTGTTGTTTGATTCTTCTCGGATTTTCGAGCTTGGCGTAGCTCTTCAATTTGCATTTGACCCTTAGAATTCTCTCAAAACATGGCCAAGGTTTTGGGTTTGGCCATTGTAATGGCTTCTTGGAACTTCACGGGATGATGTCCACTTTTTATAGCACACAGATGTACTTTACGGTGAAGGTTTGGGATGCTCATCGCTACTTTGGTGAAGCGGGTGACATATTCCCTTAAACTTTTGTGCTGTTCTTACTTGATAGTGTTCAGATAGTCGGAATCATGTAGATAGATGGAAGACGTAGCGAATTGATCTTCGAATTGCTTAGCGAGCTTCTGAAAGCATGAAATTGAACCTTCATGCAAAGATGAAAACCAATCAAGTGTAGAACTGTCTAAAAAGGTAGGAAAATAATGACATAAAATAGGATCAAAAGCACCATTCACTATCATCATACATCAAACTTTCTTGACGTGTTTTTTTAGATCTCCCATGCCATCGTAGGGAGTCAGAGTTATTGGTAATGCGAAGTTCCTAGGTAGTTTGAAATTCATGACGTTGGTCGTGAATGGTCCAACAATGTGTCCAATCTGTCATCGTCTTCATTTTGCTGGTCTCCCTCTGGTTGTTGAGTTTTCAAGATATGTATTGGATCAGAATTTTCTTCATCATCTTCTCGTTGTTCACTATCATTATTTTCAACTTGAGCATTGGTTAACTTGACTATTTGATTTGTCATTCGTTGGTTTTCTTTCGCCATATGCTGATTAGCTTATTGTAACTCCGTTACCATTCGATAAATTTTAGATGGTGTGGGAGGAGGCTGGTCAACCATGAACAGGTATGGGAGCTTTGGGGCCTAAAGAAAGAAGGATTTTTGTTTCTAGGCCCCCACGGTGGACGCCAATTGTTTTTGTGGAGGTTAGTTGCTGTATAGCTCGTCCGCCAATAAATATCTGCAAGCTTTCCATTGGGATTAGTTATGCATCGGCAATGAGAGAACAAGGAGGTGGGTACCTGCAAAAGTACTCTGCCACTCAAGTCAGTGAATAATAGCTTTGCAAATTGCGATAATCTTAACAATATTCTTACCCTTTTCTTTATATATGAAATAAAGAGTAACGGTTACGTCTTTAAGTAACGATATTTTAAACGGAAAGTAATAGTATATCTGAACGTTTTGATGCTTGTTTGAATAACTATTATTGACAGCCAATCTATAACATTTATAGCTGAGTTATAAGGTATAACCGATGTATAACGGTAATATATATATATATATATATATATATATATATATATATATATATATATATATATATATATATTAAAAGTCTTAATTAAAAATTTAGTTCAATAATGACTTAGTTAGTTCCCCTCATTTTCAACAACCATTTGTTTTCAATAACTATTTATAGTAATACGAAAAGTCCAAATAACGCTACTATTAGTTACCAAACCGGACCAAAATTTACCGTAAAACCGAACCAAAATTTACAACAACCGAATGGAAAACCGAAAAAACTAGCTTTTTGGTTTTTTTAATTAAACCGATCGGTTTGGTTCAATTTTCGGTTGACTCAGTGAAAACCGAACCGAACCAAACCGAACAGAAGTATTGGTTTAGAAATGCTTGTTTTTACACATTGGCCCTTTAACCTAATATGCAAACCTCTAACCTCCCAATCCCTACTCAGCGCAGCCACAAGTCACAACCACACAACACAATGCATCAGTAAACTGAGGTCCATCTTTCTCTCCTCTATGCCTGATTGCCTGAGACCCTGAGAGAATGAAAGCTTGAGAGAGCCAGAGAGCTGAGAGTGCCGTCGTCGAGTCATCGTGAAGGACGTCGTCGATCACCATCACAGGCGTTGTAGAGAGCTGTCTTCACGCCATCGTCTGAGTCGTTCTTCCCCGTCGCCGAATAGCAGTCCTCATCGCTGTCCAGCAGTCGCCGTCGCCGAGCAATTCCTCTTTGTTAGCGAGAAAACCCTTGGTTCGAGCCTTCTCCTGCAACTCACAATGTCGTCTTCTGAAGTTGGTAACTCGGTTTTTTCACAATTTGTTGCAAGTTATTACTTATTAGATGTTCTTGTTGCAAGTTATTTACTTTACACACTTACCCTGTCTTGGTGGCTTGACCCTGTTATTGAGGATGATTGGAGTTTATTAATAAGATATAGGACTAGAAAAAGGGAAGGAAAGTATTTTAAAAGCGCACATTTAATTAAAAACGGAGAAAGTAACTTATGAGTGATTGAAATCCCATGAAATACTGAAATCTTGCTTTAGAATATGATTGAGATGGGTTAAGTTAGCATCTTTGTGGGGTCTGATTTGTGGGTTTTGAGTAGTGTCACAACTAATAATTAATTGATTGCTGATGAGTTTACCATCTTAGCTGTCTTTGTTCGAGTTGGAGGTTAACTAGTATTTTACTGGGTACAATCTATAGTATATTGCAAATACCATGTTTTACTTGTAATTCTCAAGGTAAATGTTGGTAGTTTGCAGGTTCCTAGCAAGCTTACTAAATGTTTTTGTTGAAGATGTATTGTGAATAGCAACAAGGATGCAAATAACAACATCCTACTGTCTTTGCATTGATCTTGGCAGTTAACACCAGTTTTATGTAATAATCCTTGAATGTTCCTTTGTACCATCCGAATATACTAGTTAAGAAGCATAGCTTGCTTGTCAAATTTAATTGTTTGTAACTATGTCTAACTCAAGTAGCACGGGCTTAGGTGGAATTTATATAGATTTAGGAATTTCACACAATGACAGGGCCAGTATAGCAAATGAGCCAATATATATATATATATATATATATAGAAAACATGTGCAGTGTATGCTTGATGGTTGATTTTATATGTCTGCATATATATGGCTGAAAATAATTAATATGTTTCACAAGTTTGAATGTTAAATTTGTTGCTGGAAACAATATTTTTGGTGCTGTTGATGAGTTAAAATGCTAATTTTTCATTGTTATGTTTATATATATGCAGCCAACAAGCAATGAACAACCCAATGAACCGACATCTAAAGTTAGGGGTGAAAATGTTGAGTCTGTGGTACGTTCTTCAACAGAGGGCGGCGTGCTTACCAAACCCCCGCCCCATCCTAGATCAAAGATGAGGAAGGTTGATTTAACTAATGTGGGTGCAACTCCGGGAGCAACTCCTACAAATCCAGCTCCAAGCACTGTGGAAACTGATGAAGAGGATGGCAAGGATGATCCCAATGAAGGTAACAGAAAACCTTCTAGACCTAGATCTTGGACTTGGGAACACTTTACAAAGGATCCTAAGTCTAAGCCATCACATCCTAGGGCTAAATGTAATTGGTGTGGGGCATCATATGCATGTGACTCTCATAGAAATGGTACAACTAATATGCGTTATCATTTGTTGAATCAATGCAAAAAATTTCCTAGGGACTCAGGTGACCCTAGTCAAACAATCCTTACCTTCCAACAAAAAAAGAGGGTGAAGGGGTATTTACTGCCGTTACTTTTGATGCTGAAATGTGTAGAAAAGCCCTTGCTAGGATGATAATTGTTGATGAGCTACCGTTCAAGTTTGTTGAGGGGGAGGGATTCAGATTCTATATGAGTATTGTGCAATGTAAGACCCGGTTAATTAACGGCTAATTAACCCATATATGAGAATTTATTCTAGAAAGCCAAAAATGATATTTTTATGGCTTAATATGATAGAGGAAATTGAGACGAGAATTTCGGTACCAATTTTATAGAATTCGGACCAAGATTGGACCGAACGGGCCAAACCGGGCCAACCGGACCCAAAGTGGGCCCTTGGCCCAACATAACTAAACCAAAACCCTAGTTTTCAGCACTCTCTCTCCTCACAACACACTCAAACACGCTGAAATTGAAGAGAGGGGAGGAAGAACACTCTCTCAAGTTCTTTCTCTCACTTGATCTTCAAACCACCATAACTTTTGATCTAGAGCTCCGATTGCCGCTCCGTTTGCGGCCACGCGTTCACCGCGGAGAGCTCTACAAAACCCATACAACTAATCTTGAGGTAAGCCACGTGTTTCTGTTCGAAATTCCAGCCCTTATTTTCGAGTTTCATGGGTAAAATGTTGAGATTTTGGGTTCTTTGATGTTATAGGACCCAACTCTCTTGAAGGAGAAGGTTAATCTTGTCTCCTTGGACCTTGGGTGTGGTAAGATTCTCAACCCTAGTGTGATTTTGTTGTTCTATGATGTTTGGGTTTTGAGATGTTGTGTATGGGTATGATGGTTGTGGCTTAGGTTGTGTATATGTGAATATTGGAGCTTGATTGGTGACTTTGAAAAGCTTGGAAAGGGTTTGGTGGTGAAAAATCTGTTCTTGGAGGTGTTGAGGCCTTGAGAGCTTGTGGATAAGTGGTTTGGAAGTGCTCCGGGGGAGCTTGGGAAAATCGGCTAAGGTATGGTTTCGGTTTCCCGTATCTAATATGTAATGTGGTAGGAAATACTTAGGCTAGAGGCCCTAAGATAGGCATTGAATTGTTGATGTTGTTGAATGATTGAGATATATGATGTGGTCATATATGTGATGATGATTATTAAGGCCTTAGTGGTATGATGTATGAGAAATATGCATGTTGTGATATATACTTGATGATTGGTTATGGTTGAATTGTGGGTTGAACCATGTTGATGGTGAGTATGATGTTGATTGTGTACAATAATAATTTATTGGAATTGGTGTTGTTGAGAATTGGCATGAGGAATAGTATATGATATGTCAATGTGTTTGAGTTTGAGCCACTTGGGTGAAGTGGGGTAAAATGATGAGATAGTGATTTTGGTAATTTGTGGTAATGTGTGTCAATGTGTGAGTTGAGGAGGCTTGATGTTGAATTTGATATATTTTGATTGATTTCAAAGAAAAGGGATGAACTTGGCATGTTTTGATTGGTTTTGAAAAGAGTTGGAAATGGCTTGTTTTGAAATTGGCACTTTGTGGTTTTGTATGAAAATATGGTTTTTGGGCACACTTTGGCGGGACATAACTTGGACTACGGATCTCCGTTTTGTACCAAATCTGTTTAGAAATGAAATTGGATCCGGGATGTCCATGCCGTTCAAAGAACGGGTGAAAAACGATTTAAAATGAGGAAGTTATGTCCGTTGGAAGATTGGGGTTTAAATCTGTGAATTCTGCAGCTTTTAACTTAGAAAATTTTTAGCAGAATGACCCCTTGCGCGTGGGCGCACCTGGCGCGTACGCGCCGATCTTCCAGAAAGCGCCATCCACGCGTGCGCGTGATGTGCGCGGGCGCGCCGATTGTGCTGCACCCAATGCCCAGCCATTTTCCAGAGAGTTATGCCAGAACTGTGCCAGTGTTGTGCCTGGGGCACGAGAACACCCGCGCGTACGCATGGTTGGCGCGTGCGCGTCGATTGGCAAATCTTTAATCCACGCGTTAGCGTGCATGACGCTTGCGCGTCGATGAGTTTTTGAGGCCATCCACGCGTGCGCGTGGAGTGCGCGTACGCGTGGCCCTGTTTTCATCCCAAAGTTGATTTTTGAGTTTTAAAAGCCAAATCTCATACTTCTAAGCCTCCGATCTCACCATTTATGTCTTAAATCATTATGACATGCCTAGCTATTAAAAAGGGGCTAGTGAATGAGGTAACTTGCGAGTGAAGCAAGGGAAAAATGAATGATCAATGAAGATCAAGATGATTATGTGAGATGCGGAGGATGGTGGTGGAAGTGCTTGTTAAGCCATGGGCCGAAAGGCTATAATTGCTAATGAAACGGCTGGTTATGGATTTAACCGTGAGCCGGAAAGGCTGTGTATAATATGAATATTGGCTGGTTCTGGACTGAACCGTGAGCCGAATGGCTGATATGGATGTTGATCCATGGATGAGAATTCATGCATGCTTATGCTGAATTATTGATAATTGAGATTTGCACTTCCACTATCAGAGGCACGAGATCCCTGGGAGGAAGCAGTGGCTAGCCACCACGTGCTCCAGGTGGAGGCTCGAGACTCTGTTGACCCTATGTCGTAAGTGTGGCCGGGCACTGTGAAAGACCCGGATGAGCTCGCCCCCGAAATATTCACCAGTGAGGGTGATGGATATAGATCATGTTTATGATCAAGTTTATAACGAGTATAACTCGAGTTGGGGATGCGCGACAGAGGGACAGTCCAATGGTTAGCTACCAGGACTTGTCGGGTTGGCTCTATAACCGACAGATGATATCATCAGCCACTAGGGACAGGCATTCATCATATGCATACTATGTGAATTGTTTGAGATTGCCTATTTGACTGCATATTACTTGCTAATTGTCTAAATGTCTTAACTACTCCTATTTGTATATTCTTTGTCTGATATAACTGTGTTTGCTATAATATACTCCTGCTGGTGGTTGGGAGGTTTGAAGGAATTGGAAAGGGAAGTATTAGTTAGACTGAAGAATCTTTAGTCAGATACCCTTATATGGTTTAGCTTGTTTATAAGCTTTGATATTATCTGAAGGAAGTTCTAGGATTGCCTTTGGCTTTCCTCTATTATTATGTATTATATATGTGGAAGCTGTTACCGTGCTGGGGACCTCTGGTTCTCACCCATGCAGATTTTGTGGTTTTCAGATGCAGGACGCGAGGCTTCTCGTTGAGGCATGCTGGAGACTTCTGGATTAGCGAAGATCCTTTGTTCTTGGGACTCTGTTTTGGTTTATATATCTTGTTTAGATACTTTTATCTCCATTAAATAATACAAACTGTGATGACTCCTTCTAGAGGGGATTTTGGAGATTAGGTTTTCGGTATTTATGTCCCTTTGGGTTTTCCTTGGGGTTTTCCTTATTTTATTATATGTATATATTGCTATGCTCGAACCGGTTACCTTCGCAGCCGAATTTTGAGTCTTGATATTCCTGTTTTTGATACTCTTTATATATATGATCTTGCGTTAGCTTATCCTTTGCTCGTTGTGTTAGTGATCGGAGTGTTGCGCTTTCGAGTTGCGGTTTTTGTTTATCCTTTTTTTCTACAAGGCTCCTAGTTATAATCAATCATTCATACTACTATACGTACTAAATTTTTGTTTTAGAGGTCGTAATACCTTGCCATCTCTGAATTATGACTTAAGCATAAGACTCTGTATGGTAGGGTGTTACATTATGGTATCAGAGCAGTTCGTTCCTATAGAGCCTGAGGGATGGACTGACTATGCTTCTGTGCATTCTCTGTGTGTGTGTGTTATGTGCTATTAGTATATCTGCTTGATATAATTGGCATAAACGTTCATGAGCATGCATTTGGGACTTTGAAGCACTAGACTTCCGATATTGAGACTGATCAACTTAATATCGATTGTTGGGTGTGTATAGGAACCAGATGGCGCCTCGTGGACGCGGTAGAGGTAGTGTGAGAGGTCGTACGAATGCTCGTGCACCGGAGAATAACCCTAATGACCCGGTGAACTTTATGGCTGCGTTGGAGAACATGGCTGCTGCTATGCAAGCCACTGCTGAGGCTCTTGGTCAACAGATGAACAACCATGGTAATGATGGAGGTGGAGTTCAGGGTCCGATGACCTTGGCAAACTTTTTGAAGGTTAATCCACCTAAGTTCAAGGGAACTACTGGCCCGACTGAGGCTGATACATGGTTTCAGGCTATAGAGCGAGCATTACAAGCACAAGTGGTACCTGAAGGACAGCGTGTCGAGTTTGCCACTTATATGCTCACCGGTGAAGCGTCGCATTGGTGGCAAGGCATCCGACGTCTTCTGCAGCAGGGTGATGACTATATCACCTAGAATGTCTTTCAAGAAGAGTTCTATAAGAAGTACTTTCCGACTTCTGCTAGGACGGCCAAGGAGCTTGAATTGTTGCAGCTGAAGCAGGGTACTATGTCCGTATCTGAGTATACTGACAAGTTTGAGGAGCTGTTCAGATTCTCTCGTATGTGTCAAGGGACTCCGGTGGAATATGAGGAATGGAAGTGTGTTAAGTACGAGGGAGGACTCCGGAGTGATATTTTCGGTTCGGTGGGGCCAATGGAGATTAGGACTTTCTCCGAATTGGTGAACAAGTGTAGGGTTGCTGAAGAGTGTGTGAAGAGGACAGCCGCTGAGAAAGGAAGTCACAAAGGATCATTTCCACAGAACCGAGGGAAGAGCTTTGCACCTAAAGGTCTGTCTTTCAAGAGGGGAGGTTCTTTTAGGAGGCCCAACAACAACTACTCCCAAGGGAAAAGGTTTGGGAAGCAGCCTCAGAATGATCAAGCTTGTACTAGGTGTGGGAGTCACCATCCGGGAGTACCATGCAAGGCCGGATGGGGTTTGTGCTACAATTGTGGAAAGGCGGGGCATAAAGCCGCAAGTTGTCCAGAGAAGCAAAAGCAAGGTGCTGGGAAAGCACAACAGACTGGTCGGGTGTTCACCACCTCAGCTGTGGGTGCAGAAGGATCTGAGACACTCATTCGAGGTAATTGTGAAATGGCTGGTCAAACTTTAAATGCTTTATTTGATTCGGGAGCATCGCATTCATTTATTGCATTTGAGAAAGCCCATGAGTTAGGATTGAAGATTGTAACCTTAGGTTATGACCTAAAGGTACATAATGCTACCCATGAAGCCATGGTAACTAGGCTAGGATGCCCGAAAGTTTCGTTCAGGTTCAAGCAGCGTGATTTTGTCCATAATTTAATCTGCTTACCGATGATCGGTCTTGATCTTATCTTGGGATTGGACTGGTTATCTGAGAACCATGTCCTGCTTGATTGTTCTACAAACTCGGTGTACTTTATGCTGGAGGATACAGAAGGGCCGGTTGTGGTGAATAATTATTACTTGAATTCGATGATGGTGAACTGTTCTGGAATCGAATGTCAGGGTATCCTATTGTTAACCGCGGGTGTTTCGGGTGATGATCAAAGGTTGGATCAGATTCCGGTAGTGTGTGAGTTTCCAGAAGTGTTTCCCGATGATATTGAGGAATTTCCACCTAACCGAGAGGTCGAGTTTGCTATTGAATTGGTGCCTGGGGCGGGACCAATCTCAAGTGCTCCTTATAGGATGTCACCGTTAGAGATGGCCGAGCTAAAGTCTCAGTTAGAGGAATTGTTGGGTAAGAACTTTATCCGACCAAGTGTTTCCCCGTGGGGTGCTCCAGTGTTACTGGTAAAGAAGAAAGATGGAAGTATGCGGCTCTGTGTGGATTACAGGCAGCTGAACAAGGTCACCATAAAGAATAAGTACCCATTGCCGAGGATTGATGATCTCATGGATCAGTTACAAGGAGCTGGGGTTTTCTCTAAGATCGATTTGCGATCTGGTTATCACCAGATAAGGGTGAGGGGTGAGGATATCCCTAAAACCGCTTTCAGGACTCGTTATGGTCATTACGAGTACACTGTAATGTCCTTTGGGTTGACGAACGCTCCTGCAGTATTCATGGATTACATGAATAGAGTGTTCCGTCTGTTTCTGGATAAATTCGTGGTTGTCTTCATTGACGATATACTAATTTACTCCAAGACTGAAGAAGAGCATGCGGAACACTTGCGGACCGTGTTGCAGATTTTAAAGGAGAAGAAACTCTATGCGAAACTGTCTAAGTGTGAGTTCTGGAAGAGCGAGGTGAAGTTTTTGGGTCACGTGGTGAGTAAGAAGGGAATAGCCGTAGATCCAACCAAGGTAGAAGCTGTGATGGATTGGAAGCAACCAACCACAGTAACTGAGATAAGGAGTTTTCTGGGTTTAGCTGGCTATTACCGAAGGTTCATCAAAGGCTTTTCGCAATTAGCCTTGCCGTTGACAAAGTTAACTCGCAAAGACACTCCGTTTGTTTGGACTCCTGAGTGCGAGGAGAGCTTTCAGACATTGAAGAAAAAGTTGACCACTGCACCTGTGTTAGTGTTACCTGAGCCGAACGAGCCTTTTGAGGTGTACTGTGATGCATCGTTAAAGGGCCTAGGGTGCGTGCTGATGCAGCATCATAATGTGGTGGCGTATGCCTCACGACAATTGAGACCTCACGAAGTTAGTTATCCTACGCACGATTTGGAACTCGCTGCGGTTGTGTTTGCCTTGAAGGTGTGGAGGCATTATCTCTATGGGGTTAAGTTCCAAGTTTTCTCTGATCATAAGAGCTTGAAGTATCTCTTTGATCAGAAAGAGCTTAATATGAGGCAGAGAAGGTGGATGGAATTGTTGAAGGACTACGACTTTGAGTTAAATTACCATCCTGGAAAGGCGAATATAGTGGCGGATGCGTTAAGTCGAAAGTCGTTATATGCGTCTTGGATGATGCTTCAAGAGGAGAAGTTGCTCAAGGGATTCGAGAGTCTAAAAATTGGTGCTCGAGAAGTATCTGGAACCTTGTGTTTGAGCCGATTAGAAATCTCGAGTGACTTTAAGTCCGAACTCCTAAAGGCTCATGAAAACGATGAAGCGTTATGGAAGGTGTTACCAGCTATCGAGCAAGGAAAACAGTGGAGAGTGTCGGAAGAAAAAGATGGGTTATGGAGATTCAAGGGTAGGATCATTGTGCCGGATGTTGGTACTTTGAGACAAGATATCTTAAGGGAGGCACATAAAAGTGGATTCTCCATTCACCCGGGAAGTACTAAGATGTACCATGATTTAAAGGTGATGTTTTGGTGGCCGGGTATGAAGAATGATGTGGTGGAATATGTTTCAAAGTGCTTAACTTGTCAAAAGGTAAAGATTGAACATCAAAGACCTTCCGGGATGTTGCAACCCTTAGAGGTTCCGCAATGGAAGTGGGAAAGTATTGCAATGGACTTTGTGTCGGGATTGCCAAGGACTAGGACTGGTTTTGATGCTATCTGGGTGATCGTGGACCGACTGACGAAGTCAGCTCACTTTTTACCCGTTCGGATGACTTACACCCTTGAGGAGCTAGCTCGGTTATACATAAAGGAGATTGTGAGACTCCATGGTGTACCTGCTACTATAATCTCTGATAGAGATCCTCGTTTCACTTCGAGGTTCTGGGGTGCATTTCAGAAAGCTTTTGGAACTCGATTAAGCTTGAGTACAGCGTACCATCCTCAAACAGATGGTCAATCCGAGAGGACGATCCAAACACTAGAGGATATGTTGAGAGCTTGTGTTTTGGACCAACCGGTGAGTTGGGATTGGTATATGCCGTTAGTAGAGTTTGCATACAATAATAGTTACCATGCGAGCATCGGAATGGCTCCGTATGAGGCTTTGTATGGGAGAAAATGTCAATCTCCACTATGTTGGTATGAAGCTGGAGAGAAAGGCTTGTTGGGGCCGGAAATGATAGCTGAGACCACTGAACAAGTCAAGAAGATCCGAGATAGGATGCTTACGGCGCAGAGTCGTCAAAAGAGTTACGCCGATCAAAGGCGGAAGCCCTTAGAATTTGAGGCAGGAGATCATGTTTTCCTGAAAGTTACTCCGACCACAGGAGTAGGTAGAGCGATTAAAGCAAAGAAGTTGAATCCTCGATACATTGGTCCATTTCAGATCTTGGAGAGGATTGGGCCAGTGGCGTATCGGGTGGCTTTACCACCCCATCTTTCAAACCTGCACGACGTATTTCACGTGTCGCAGCTTCGAAAGTACACTCCTGATGCTAGCCATGTGTTAGAACCCGAATCGGTTCAGTTAAGAGAAGATTTGACGCTTCCAGTGGCTCCAGTCAGAATTGATGATACTAGTATCAAACGGTTGCGTGGAAAAGAGGTTTCATTAGTCAAAGTGGCTTGGAGTCGAGGCGGTGTTGAGGAACACACTTGGGAACTTAAGTCGGAGATGCGAACGGATTATCCGCACTTATTCTCAGGTAATTGAATTTGAATTTGAATTTTGTGGGCAAAATTCCCAATTAGGTGGGTAGAATGTAAGACCCGGTTAATTAACGGCTAATTAACCCATATATGAGAATTTATTCTAGAAAGCCAAAAATGATATTTTTATGGCTTAATATGATAGAGGAAATTGAGACGAGAATTTCGGTACCAATTTTATAGAATTCGGACCAAGATTGGACCGAACGGGCCAAACCGGGCCAACCGGACCCAAAGTGGGCCCTTGGCCCAACATAACTAAACCAAAACCCTAGTTTTCAGCACTCTCTCTCCTCACAACACACTCAAACACGCTGAAATTGAAGAGAGGGGAGGAAGAACACTCTCTCAAGTTCTTTCTCTCACTTGATCTTCAAACCACCATAACTTTTGATCTAGAGCTCCGATTGCCGCTCCGTTTGCGGCCACGCGTTCACCGCGGAGAGCTCTACAAAACCCATACAACTAATCTTGAGGTAAGCCACGTGTTTCTGTTCGAAATTCCAGCCCTTATTTTCGAGTTTCATGGGTAAAATGTTGAGATTTTGGGTTCTTTGATGTTATAGGACCCAACTCTCTTGAAGGAGAAGGTTAATCTTGTCTCCTTGGACCTTGGGTGTGGTAAGATTCTCAACCCTAGTGTGATTTTGTTGTTCTATGATGTTTGGGTTTTGAGATGTTGTGTATGGGTATGATGGTTGTGGCTTAGGTTGTGTATATGTGAATATTGGAGCTTGATTGGTGACTTTGAAAAGCTTGGAAAGGGTTTGGTGGTGAAAAATCTGTTCTTGGAGGTGTTGAGGCCTTGAGAGCTTGTGGATAAGTGGTTTGGAAGTGCTCCGGGGGAGCTTGGGAAAATCGGCTAAGGTATGGTTTCGGTTTCCCGTATCTAATATGTAATGTGGTAGGAAATACTTAGGCTAGAGGCCCTAAGATAGGCATTGAATTGTTGATGTTGTTGAATGATTGAGATATATGATGTGGTCATATATGTGATGATGATTATTAAGGCCTTAGTGGTATGATGTATGAGAAATATGCATGTTGTGATATATACTTGATGATTGGTTATGGTTGAATTGTGGGTTGAACCATGTTGATGGTGAGTATGATGTTGATTGTGTACAATAATAATTTATTGGAATTGGTGTTGTTGAGAATTGGCATGAGGAATAGTATATGATATGTCAATGTGTTTGAGTTTGAGCCACTTGGGTGAAGTGGGGTAAAATGATGAGATAGTGATTTTGGTAATTTGTGGTAATGTGTGTCAATGTGTGAGTTGAGGAGGCTTGATGTTGAATTTGATATATTTTGATTGATTTCAAAGAAAAGGGATGAACTTGGCATGTTTTGATTGGTTTTGAAAAGAGTTGGAAATGGCTTGTTTTGAAATTGGCACTTTGTGGTTTTGTATGAAAATATGGTTTTTGGGCACACTTTGGCGGGACATAACTTGGACTACGGATCTCCGTTTTGTACCAAATCTGTTTAGAAATGAAATTGGATCCGGGATGTCCATGCCGTTCAAAGAACGGGTGAAAAACGATTTAAAATGAGGAAGTTATGTCCGTTGGAAGATTGGGGTTTAAATCTGTGAATTCTGCAGCTTTTAACTTAGAAAATTTTTAGCAGAATGACCCCTTGCGCGTGGGCGCACCTGGCGCGTACGCGCCGATCTTCCAGAAAGCGCCATCCACGCGTGCGCGTGATGTGCGCGGGCGCGCCGATTGTGCTGCACTCAATGCCCAGCCATTTTCCAGAGAGTTATGCCAGAACTGTGCCAGTGTTGTGCCTGGGGCACGAGAACACCGCGCGTACGCATGGTTGGCGCGTGCGCGTCGATTGGCAAATCTTTAATCCACGCGTTAGCGTGCATGACGCTTGCGCGTCGATGAGTTTTTGAGGCCATCCACGCGTGCGCGTGGAGTGCGCGTACGCGTGGCCCTGTTTTCATCCCAAAGTTGATTTTTGAGTTTTAAAAGCCAAATCTCATACTTCTAAGCCTCCGATCTCACCATTTATGTCTTAAATCATTATGACATGCCTAGCTATTAAAAAGGGGCTAGTGAATGAGGTAACTTGCGAGTGAAGCAAGGGAAAAATGAATGATCAATGAAGATCAAGATGATTATGTGAGATGCGGAGGATGGTGGTGGAAGTGCTTGTTAAGCCATGGGCCGAAAGGCTATAATTGCTAATGAAACGGCTGGTTATGGATTTAACCGTGAGCCGGAAAGGCTGTGTATAATATGAATATTGGCTGGTTCTGGACTGAACCGTGAGCCGAATGGCTGATATGGATGTTGATCCATGGATGAGAATTCATGCATGCTTATGCTGAATTATTGATAATTGAGATTTGCACTTCCACTATCAGAGGCACGAGATCCCTGGGAGGAAGCAGTGGCTAGCCACCACGTGCTCCAGGTGGAGGCTCGAGACTCTGTTGACCCTATGTCGTAAGTGTGGCCGGGCACTGTGAAAGACCCGGATGAGCTCGCCCCCGAAATATTCACCAGTGAGGGTGATGGATATGGATCATGTTTATGATCAAGTTTATAACGAGTATAACTCGAGTTGGGGATGCGCGACAGAGGGACAGTCCAATGGTTAGCTACCAGGACTTGTCGGGTTGGCTCTATAACCGACAGATAATATCATCAGCCACTAGGGACAGGCATTCATCATATGCATACTATGTGAATTGTTTGAGATTGCCTATTTGACTGCATATTACTTGCTAATTGTCTAAATGTCTTAACTACTCCTATTTGTATATTCTTTGTCTGATATAACTATGTTTGCTATAATATACTCCTGCTGGTGGTTGGGAGGTTTGAAGGAATTGGAAAGGGAAGTATTAGTGAGACTGAAGAATCTTTAGTCAGATACCCTTATATGGTTTAGCTTGTTTATAAGCTTTGATATTATCTGAAGGAAGTTCTAGGATTGCCTTTGGCTTTCCTCTATTATTATGTATTATATATGTGGAAGCTGTTACCGTGCTGGGGACCTCTGGTTCTCACCCATGCGGATTTTGTGGTTTTCAGATGCAGGACGCGAGGCTTCTCGTTGAGGCATGCTGGAGACTTCTGGATTAG
Organism: Arachis hypogaea; assembly: GCF_003086295.3. Lineage (NCBI taxonomy): Eukaryota > Viridiplantae > Streptophyta > Magnoliopsida > Fabales > Fabaceae > Arachis > Arachis hypogaea. The sequence goes on from NC_092054.1 coordinate 144,101,726, forward strand.
CGAAGATCCTTTGTTCTTGGGACTCTGTTTTGGTTTATATATCTTGTTTAGATACTTTTATCTCCATTAAATAATACAAACTGTGATGACTCCTTCTAGAGGGGATTTTGGAGATTAGGTTTTCGGTATTTATGTCCCTTTGGGTTTTCCTTGGGGTTTTCCTTATTTTATTATATGTATATATTGCTATGCTCGAACCGGTTACCTTCGCAGCCGAATTTTGAGTCTTGATATTCCTGTTTTTGATACTCTTTATATATATGATCTTGCGTTAGCTTATCCTTTGCTCGTTGTGTTAGTGATCGGAGTGTTGCGCTTTCGAGTTGCGGTTTTTGTTTATCCTTTTTTTCTACAAGGCTCCTAGTTATAATCAATCATTCATACTACTATACGTACTAAATTTTTGTTTTAGAGGTCGTAATACCTTGCCATCTCTGAATTATGACTTAAGCATAAGACTCTGTATGGTAGGGTGTTACATGCAACCTAGATTTCCACTTCCGGGAAGGATTACTGTTGCTAAGGATTATTGGAATCTTTATATTAGTGAGAAGAATAGGTTGAAAACTATGTTCAAACAACCAAATCAATCTGTTTATTTAACTATTGATTGTTGGACTTCTGTGCAAAATCTGAATTATATGTGTCTCACTACTCATTACATTGATCATGATTGGAAATTGCAAAAGAGGATTATCAATTTTTGTCTTATTAAAAACTACAAGGGAGAAACAATTGGTAGAAAAATTGAGAGATGTCTTTTGGGGTGGGGGATTTCTAGAGTGTTCACAATTACTGTTGATAATGCTAGTTCTAATGATACTGCAATATCTTATCTAAGAACTAGAATGGAGGATTGGAATTTACATCCTTTTAAAGGAGAGCATTTGCATGTTAGGTGTTGTGCACATATTCTTAATCTTGTTGTTAATGATGGATTGAAAGAGATGCATGAATCTATTAGCAAGATAAGAAATGCTATTATATATGTGCGTACTTCCGCTAGTCGCATGAATAGGTTCAAAAATTTCATTAAGGAAGCTAGGATACAAGACAAGTGTACTGTTCAACTCGATGTTCCCACTAGATGGAACTCTATATACACCATGCTTGAAAGTGGTTTGAAGTTTCAAAAGTCGTTCAAGAGGCTAGGGGAGAGAGATACAGAATATGCTCTAATGCAAGGTGGTATTCCGAGGAATATTGATTGGGACAATGCAAAACACTTTATGGAATTCTTGAAAATTTTTCATGATGTTACAAAGAGTGTGTCTGGTAGTTTGCCTGTGACTTCTTCTCAATATTTTCATGAGTTTTGTAATATCTTGCGAGCGTTCAAGGCTTCTTGTGGTAGTCGAGATCCATTACTTGGGAGTATGGCTGAGAGGATGAAGCTTAAGTATGACAAGTATTGTGGTAACATAAAAAATATCAATATGATGATTTTTGTTGTTGTGGTTCTTGATCCTAGATACAAGTTGAAGTTTGTGAACTTTAGCTTTGAAAAGTTATATGATAAGGATGATGCTGATTTTTTGGGTGCAAAAATGTAAGAGACCATCTCCAAGATGTTTGAATGCTATGTGAATGCAAATAATGGGGGTAGATCTTTTACTTCAGCAACAATGGATGGTGCATCAGATGTGGGAGTACCTGATGGTGGGAGTACCTGATGGCGACATGGCTGGTGATTTTTTCAAGGAGGTGCATTTTCATGAGATCATCAACAAGAATGAGGTGGATTTGTATTTGATGGATGATTTAGAGAAGCCTCATGATCAAAATACTTTTGACATATTGAATTGGTGGAAGGTAAATTCTAGCAAGTATCCTATCTTATTCCAAATAGCTAGAGATGTCTTAGCAATGCCAGTCTCGACTGTTGCTTCAGAATCAGCTTTTAGCACTGGTGGAAGAGTGCTTAACAACTATAGGTGTTCTTTAACTCCAAAGACAGTTGAGGCATTGATATACACACAAAATTGGCTTCTTGCTTCTCCAATGACAATTGATTTTGAGGAGCTTATTGAAGAGTTTGAGAAACTTGAATTAGGTATGCAAAAAAGAAATTTGTAGTTCCTTTCATGGTTTATGTTTATAATTTATAATCTATATTATGTTTATAATCTATACTGATTTTTTTTTGTTTTATTTTTGTAGAAATTGCACCAACCGGAGAAGATGATGATGAGTTTGGTGTGGATTCAGATTAAGCATGGTGGCTGTTTGGTTTTTATTTGTTTTAAAGTGACTGTTTCGGTTTAAAGTGTGTTTATTTTTGTTGTTTTGCTAGACATTTTTAATTGTCTTTGTTTTATGTTCAATTAAGTTGAATTTGTATTGAATTTGGATGTCATATACTTTTGTTATTCTAATTTATTGAAGGTTTTAAACTTCATTTTATGGTAATTTAAATTCTGATCATTAGGTGTAAAAAAATCGAAAAAACTGACCGAACCAAATTACTGTTGGTTCGATTCAATTCGATTCGGTTGTTCAAACAGTAGCCAACCAAATAGTTGATATCATTATAGAACCGATCAGGTTGATTCGGTTGGTTTTCAGTCTAAAACCGAACCAAACCAAACCAATTACACCCTTAACGAAAGCTACATAATAAAATAAGTTAAAAAAAATTAAAATAATTGCACTTGAAACTTCTACGAAATTTTAAATAATTCCAATACTAGTTGACTCACGGTCATATTTACAGTAGTCTATATATTCTTTTATATTCTTGAGAGCGTATTATAACAACTTGTACTTTTTATATTTTGAAAAATATAAATATACCTCTCTTACAAACGTTACAAAAACCTTCCTCGATTATTACAGGTATGACTAGTCAAACTGACATTGTCCATGATATTATCCAACTTTAAAAGATGATATATATGAAATTTAGCCTAATTTGATTGTATTATTCTTATAAAAATTGAACTGTATGTAGAATCAAACTGCACCTAGGAATTAATAATCTTTACATATTTTTTTTTGTTTGCATTAGGGTATCCATCAGATCAAAAGTTCAATGAGTAATTTTTCGGATATCTTTCGGTGAGTATCGAATTCAAAAAAAATAGTTAAAAAACACAATTTTTTATCTATTTGTGCTAGCTTACGTTGATAATAATCTCTACATATTAAAATTGCTTTACGTTATTAACTAATGAAAATTAAAAAATTTATTTATTTGTTATATAGACTAGTCTAAAATAGGCCTATTAGTAAACGGATTAATCATTGAAATTTAAGGACTAAGATATATAAGACTCGAAGAAAATTAAAGGTAGGGGAATCTATATAGTATAGTTGTTTTACCAATACAAAGAAAACGGACTAAATCAATTGTTCTATAGCATACGCAGTTCATTATTTATTAAACAAAATTGTTTTATCAATACAAATTAAAAGAACCTTTTCTCTTCAATTTGTTAAAAATAAATTGGTTCCATTTTTCTTCCTAATGGTAATTATCAAACTGAAGTTTATTTATTTAAATAAAAGAATTATTCATTAATTTTTAACTTGTGTAAAGAGTAGTTTTTGTTTACGTTTTTGAGTATTATCTGTTAATGTTGCAAATAAAATTATTTCTTAGACACAAACTGTGAATTAAGAAACAAAACGTATTGATAATAAGAAGCTCATTGATGTAGACCAATAATTTGACCAAACAAACCTATAGTACGAAACTATGAATTCGTCTATATGTTATTACATATCGAGCGATGATGATCTATCCATATATATGCATGTTAGAAACTACCAAGTCACATCTTGTGATGAATTTCATTATAAAAAATCACAAAAATTCTAAAAATGAGGTAAAATGCATATATATATATATATATATATGTAAAGTGATGATCTATTAAGATAATCAAACATTTTATTAAGAAATAATCAAAATTATTATAGTAGCAACATTAAGTTTTCTATAACACCAAAATTCATCCACAAGTATATTTTTTACATTTTATTTGTATTTTGATTATAAATATAACAATTAATTTAATTATATTATTTATTAAATTTGATTACAATGTGAATTAAGTTTGATTATATCATTAAACTTATATAGTTTTATTATATTATTTATAACATTTGATTATAAATGTAAATGTGTGATCGATCTTTCTAGCGAATGATTGGCTAATGTTATTAATGGCAAAATTTTTCCTAATATACATAAAATAGTCTAAAAGATCAACTAGTGATGCAACTAACTGCAGTTAATTAGGATAAAAATTTAAAATAAAAAATTAAAATAGTACACAAAAGAATTACTCTAATCTCAATTTCTCTCCATTATTCAGAGTTTCAAAAAAGAATGAACCCTTATTTCTCTCCCTCTCTCTATAATGGTAGCCGTAAACTTGCGAACCACACGTACGCCGACCCTATTGCAATTCCCATCGACCAACCTTGCGCTGCCGTCGGTTGCAACATATATACATGCGGAGCCACAAACGTAGATGTATTTAGAGACGGTGGGATTGCGCGGACACACTACTACGACGTCACAGAACGCTAATTACCCGCACTGCACCATCTTTCCTTCACTTCAGCAGTGTTCTTTCTCCTTCTTTTTTAACAGTCTAAAACTGAAGAAAGAGGACAAACCAAAAAGGGAAAAGAAGAAGGAACTCATGGCATTTTGTGAAGACTTGAAAAAATGATTCTGAAGATGAAGATGAATCTGAGACTAAATTCCAAACCTGTCTCATGGCCGATCACACTGATGAAATAATTTTCACTGAATCCTCTAATAAAGACCTTCATCTTATTATCGATCATCTCACTGAAAAACTTAGATGCTTCTTGAATGAAAATTATGAACTTGAGTCTCAAAATACCATTCTAAAGGCAAAAAATGATTTTCTCAAAGATAAATTAAGGGAAACCGGAATCGCTGTTGATCTTGTTAAAGAAAATAAGCGGTTAAGGCTGAAATTAAAGGTTGTGAGAAAGAACACTCTATGATTGCATAGTTAAATTGTTTTGAAAAAAATGAAAGGCTGCATAAAGAGGTAAAAAGTCTAAAAGAGGAGCTAGCCAACTTTGCTCAAAGTTCTGAAAATCTGAATCAACTTTTGGCTAGTCAAAAATCTCACTATGACAAAGCTGGTTTGGGTTTTTATAAGAAATCTGAAATGTTTGTTGAAAAATCTCCTTTTTCTAATATGTCTTCCACTTTGGATGACATCAGATTTCAAAACCCAACAAATTTAAAAAAACAGCAACCTAAAAGATTTTGTAGACTATGCAATTAGAATGGGCATTTTCCAATTCAATGTTTCATAAGTGAGAGAATGATCAGAGACAAAGTATACAAGGTAGTAGGCAACTACAGTTATCTTGGCCAAAGAAGATGGTTTAACATTAAAGGATCCAAAAAGATTTGGATACCTAAAGTCACTTAAGTATTTTTTGTAGGTTTGCCTAGCATCTAAGAGAAAAGACAACATGTGGTATATGGATAGTGGATGCTCTAGGCATATGACAAAAAAGTCTACATTCTTCGTCAAGTTTGATGAGTATGATGGAGGCTTTGTAACTTTTGGTGATAATGGTAAAGGAAAAATAGTGGCCATAGGTAAGGCTAGTAAGAACTTTTCTTCTTTCATAAATGATATTTTACTTGTTGATGGATTGAAATATAATCTTCTAAGCATTATCCAACTATGTAATCTTGGATATTTGGTTATTTTTAGAAAATTGGATTGCTTAGTTGTTTGTGAGAAATTTGGTGATGTTTTGTTTGAGACAAAAAGATGCAATAATGTGTATGGACTCACTCTAGAGGACTTAAAAGATCAAAAAGTAACATGTTTTACATCTATAGAATTTGAAAAATGGCTTTGGCATAAGAAATTAGGACATGCTAGTATGTACCAAATTTCTAAGCTTGATAAAAAAATTTGGTTAGAGGAATTCCAAATATTAAATTTGACAAAGATATTATTTGTGATGCTTATAAATTAGGCAAACAAACAAAATCTTCTTTTAAACCCAAAAATGGAATTTCTACTAAAAAGCCATTAGAAATGTTGTATATTGATCTTTTTGGTCCCACTAGAACTCAAAGTTTGGGAGGAAAACATTATGGTTTGGTGGTGGTTGATGATAATTCAAGATATGGATGAGTTCTTTTCTTGGCTCATAAAAATGATGCTTTCTATGCCTTTTCTTCTCTTTGTAAAAAGATTCATAATGAAAAGGATTTAAAAATTGCCTACATAAGAAGTGATCATGGAAAAGAATTTGAAAATCAAGATTTTGAAAGCTTCTGTGATGATTTTGGAATTGCACATAATTTTTCATGCCCTATAACACCTCAACAAAATGAGGTTGTTGAAAGAAGAAATAAAAGTCTTCAAGAAATTACTAGGGCAATGCTTTGTGAAAATGATGTTATAAAATATTTGTGGGCCGAAGCTGTAAATACAACATGCTACATCCTAAATAGAACCATCATTAGAAAAGGTTTGAAGAAAACCCCCTATGAGCTATGGAAAGGAACTCCCCCTAATCTTAAGTACTTTCATGTTTTTGGATGCAAATATTTTATACTTAACAATAAAGAAAACCTTGGAAAATTTGATCTAAAGTCATATGAAGGTATGTTTGTTGGGTATTCAACCACTTGCAAAGCTTATAGAGTTTACCTTAAAGAATATAGAACCATTGAAGAGTCCATACATGTATCTTTTTGTGATACTAATTCCATACTCAGTGCTATGTTAGATGATAATGTAGGAAGTGAAACAGAACCAAGTCCTCAGGAAAATCAAGTGAATCCCAAATCAGTTCCAGCTGTGGAAATCGTCAGTTCAGAAATGGCTCCTCGGAAAGAAGGAGACATTTTCATTTTGTCTCCTGACCAAGCCAGAGAATCTAGAACAGTGAACTCATCAGAACCTTATCAAGGTCAAGCTAAAGCCTCAACTCAAAAGCCGCGTGAATGGAATTTTTCAAAGAATTACCCTCATGAATTTATCATTGGAGGCCCTTCACAAGGCGTGACCACTAGATCCTCAAGGAAGAAGCAAGAAGAGGCAAACAATGTTGCCTTCTTATCCCAATTAGAACCTCTCAATGTGAAACAAGCTCTTGAAGATCCCTTTTGGGTGAAGGCCATGAAAGAAAAGCTAAACCAAATTGAGAAAAATGAGGTTTAGACACTTGTACCACACACAAATGATAAAAAGGTAACCGGTACTAAATGGATTTTCAAAAATAAATTTGGTGAGGATGGTGGTGGTGTTCGTAACAAGGCTAGATTAGTGACCCAAGGTTACGATCAAGAGGAAGGCATTAACTTCGATAATTCATTTGCCCCGGTAGAGTGAATGGAAGCAATCTATTTGCTTCTTGCCTATGCTGCCCATAAGGACTTTAAAATGTTCCAAATGGATGTTAAATGTGCCTTTCTAAATGGTTTTATTGATAGAGAAGTATTTGTGACTCAAGCCCCTAGTTTTGAAAACAAAGATTTCCCTAATCATGTTTTCAAACTTTCAAAGGCTCTTTATGGTCTTAGGCAAGCTCCAAGAGCTTGGTATGAAAGGCTTAGTGCCTTCCTGTTGCGAAACAATTTTCAAAGGGGTACCACTGATACCACTATTTATAAAAGAATCTAATGATGAGATATTTCTTGTTCAACTTTATGTGGATGACATAGTGTTTGGTTCGGTAAGTGAATCCTTGTGTGAAGAGTTTGGAAAACTAATGACTAGTGAGTTTGAAATGAGTTTGATGGGAGAATTAATTTTCTTTCTTGGTCTTCAAATCAAGCAAACTCCTTATGGTATTTTTATTCACCAAGGAAAATATGCCAAAGAATTAATCAAGAAATTTAGTTTATAAAATTCCAAACCAATGGGAATTCCCACGCATCCAAATATTAAACTTGACAAGGATGAAAATGGCAAAGATGTTGATGAAACAAGGTATAGAGGAATGATAGGATCTCTCATGTATCTTACATTCTCTAGGCCGGACATTGTTCAAAGTGTGGGTGTATGTTCTCAATTTTAATCTCACCCAAAAGAGTCACATCTTTCAGCCGTTAAAAGAATCATTAGATATATAAAAGGCACATGTGATCTTGGCTTATGGTATCCTAAATTTAATGAGTTTTGTGCAGTAGGGTATTGTGATGCAAATTATGCGGGAGATCGAGTGGATAGAAGAAGCACTTCGGGAATGTGTTGCTTTCTTGGAAGTTCCCTAAACATGTGGTCAAGCAAAAAACAAGCTACTGTTGCTTTATCCACGGCTGAAGCTGAATACATCTCCACAGCTGCTTGTTGCTCACAATTAATTTGGTTAAAAACTCAGTTAGAGGATTACAAACTGAAATTTGATAGTATCCCCTTGTTTTGTGACAATATGAGTGCAATAAACATTTTAAAAAATCCTGTGTTGCACTCTAGAACTAAGCACATTGAAGTAAGATATCATTTTATTAGAGAATATGTGAAAAAGGGTACTATTGATATTCAATTTGTAAAATTCAAAGAGCAACTGGCTGATATCTTCACTAAACCACTATGTGAAGATAGATTTTGTATGCTGAGAATTAATCTGGGAATGAGGGATTTCAATTTTGTTGAATAAATGATAATTTTCTGGTCTCTATGTGTTTTTGTCTCGTAGGCAGCAGGAAGACAAAACTGGGCAAGTGATGAAATCTTCAAAGGAAGGCTTGTACAAAGACCAGAAAATTCTAAATTAAATTGGAGAAATGGGCTTAAGCTTGTACTAACCACCTTTTGGGCCTCTGTAAGACAAAACTCGTTCATATGATATGGGCTCATTATTATAAATCATAAATGCTTTATTTAATTTTTTATTTTGGTTTTAAAATCTCCATAAGCAGTCACTTCATTCCATTCCTAGTCATGTCAGTTATATCCTTTCACCTTTCCTCATGCCTAGTCCTTTCGGTTACCATGCTTTTAATTTTTAAATCAATTTGTTTTGAAAATCGTTTCAATTAATTGCATTTGTTTTTAAAGAGGAAGTTTCCACTATGCATTAAGGCAGTCATTCATTCCTAATCTCTCTCCACCACTCTCCCTCTTCGCCACTTTCTACCTTCCCTTCCTCCATTCTTTTTCTTTCAATATGAGAAAGACGTTACCCACAAAAAGAAGTAACCAAACTCAAATCCCCTCCAAAAATCCTCCTTCATCCAAACAACCCCAGACACACACTCACATTCATATCCATTCACACTCTTCTTCTTCTCGTTCATCTTATTTTTTTGAATCAATGGCTCGTAAGGTCATTCACCAAAAGTGTTCATCTGCACGCAAAGAAGCGGCTTCCTCCCAAGAGAAAGGAACCAAAGGTAAAAGGCCCATGCATGAAGAAGACGATCCTCCATCTTCTCCTCCACGACGTACTTCACCACCTCGTCGCTCTACTCCACATCCATCTGGATGTTCTGCTCCTTCTCAACGTCCTTCTCGAGGATGTACTCATTCTATTCTTCAGAATACCTGAGAGGCCCCAACCTTGACTCACTGGACTTCAAAAACAAATATGGTAAATCTCACTCTCACTATGATCCCTGTCGCTTCATATCATGTGCAACCTGGTAGCACGAAACCCCACACCTACTTTCTATTGTACCAGCAAGTGCACTGGGTTGTCCAAGCAATACCTGAGTGAGTCAGGGTCGATCCCACGAGGATTGTGGTTTAAATCAATCTATGGTTATCCTGCAGGTCTTAGTCAGGCAGATCAGAAGGAGTTGGTTGATCTTTGTATAAGTACTTGTTATATCAAATATTTGGATGTTAAGTAGGAATAAGGAATTGAATGGAATCAATAAAGGAAATAGAGTTGAGGTTTGGAGTTACTTAGCCTTTCAGAATTAATTCTGGTAATACTATCTTCTCTGCTTGTGAGTGATCTCTTCTATGGCAGGCTGTATATGATCAACGCCATGGGCCATGGTAATTGATCTCCTCTGCTACAAATTGAACACCATTGGTCGTGGTCATTCAATATGACGAAGAGTGAAGCACTAGCAAGTCATTCTCCTGGCGATCCTACTCAAAGCGCCACAAACAAGGTCGAGTCTTCCGGATCAGAGAACGCTGCTTCTTTGGATTTTAGCCTATACCACGGAGACCCTAATCTCCCTGGAAATTGGCTAAACTGGTGTCTCGAGAAGCCCCCAACGAAGTCGTGGATTAACTGTCAGAGAGATGTAGAAACATAGCTATTGGCTCGTGCTTTCCAGTTACGTATTCATACGAACCCAAGGAGACGCGGGTGTTTGTCAAGCACGTTCATCTTAGTGTGATGAACAGAGATAATTTTTCAGATCATCCTATTCACCACGATGAATATCAAATATACATCTTAGAAACAGATCAAACACGGATCGGTGAAGAAACAGTAATACTTTTATTAATTCATAGGACTCAGCAGGGCTCCTCCCCTCAACTTAGGAGGTTTAGAAACTCATAATGAAAGTAAAATACAATGGTGAAAACGAAAATAGGGCTAAAGATCCCTAACAAAGAGTAATCTTCTACTTTAAATACTAAACTAGTGACTAGTAAGGGTAAAACAGTCTATCTAGTGCTAAAATCCACTTCTGGGGCCCACTTTGTGAGTGTTTGGACAGCTTTGATGAAATCCACGTGCTTAGGCTTCCTTGGGCGTTGAACTCCACTCTTGGCACCTTTTTGGGCGTTGGGCTCCAGCTTGGAATCCCTTTCTGGCGCTGGACGCTAGAACTAGTCAGATGGCTGGCGTTGAACGCTAGTTTTGGGCCTTCTAATCTGAAGCAAAGTATGGACTGTTATACATTGCTGGAAAGCTTTGGAAGTCAACTTTCCATAGCCGTTGAGAGCGCTCTATTTGGACTTCTGTAGCTCCAAAAAGGTCTTCCAAATTCAGGTAGGTCAGATTTGGACAGCATCTGCAGTGCTTTCTCTGTCTCTGAATCAGACTTTTGCTCCAGCTCCTCAATTTCAGCCAGAAAATACCTGAAATTGCCCAAAAACACAAAAATTCATAGTAGAATCCAAAAATGTGAATTTAATACTAAAACCTATAAAAACTAAATAAAAACTAAACAAAAACTACCAAAAACTATATGAAAGTGATGTCAAAATGAGTATAAAATATCCGTTCATCACAACACCAAAATTAAACTATTGCTTGTTCCCAAGCAACTAAAAACACAGTAGGATAGAAAAGAAAATTAAGATACAATAAATTTCTAAGTTTCAAATGAAGCTTAGTTACAATCAGATGAGCAGGACTTAGTAGCTTTTTGCTTCTGAATAGTTTTTTGGCATCTCGCTATCTATTGAAACTCAGAGATGTTGGCATTCTTAGGAACTTAGAATCCAGATGATATTATTGACTTTCCTAGTTAAGCTTATTTTAATTCTTGAACACAGCTTTTAGAGTCTTGGCCGTGACCCTAAGCATTCTGTTTTTCAGTATTACCACCGGATACATCCATGCCACAGACACTTTAATTGCTTGAAACTTTTCAGATTGTGACTCTACTTTGCTAGAGTCATGTCCATTCCGATTGCATAATCTACAAAATATTTGAGTTGCTATTTTTCTAAAGCTTGTTGGGTTTTGAAACCTTATGTCATCCGAAGAGGATTCCATGTTGGTAATAGAAGGTTTTTCAATGAATTTTTCATATTTGTGAAAACCCAAACCAGCTTTATCATAAAGAGATTTTTAGCTAGCCAAGAGTTGATTTAAATTTTCAGAACTTTGAGCAAAGCTGGCTAGGTCCTCTTTAAGTCTTTTTACCTCTTTATGCAGCTACTCATTTTCCGCAAAATAATTTAGATTAGCAGTCATAGAATGATGATATTCATAGCTCTTAAGTTCAGCTTTTAACCGCTTGTTTTCCTCAACAAGATCAACAGCAGTTTCGGCTTCCCTTAATTTATCTTTAAGAAAACCATTTTCCACTTTTAGTATTTCTATTTGAAACTCAAGATCTTGGTTTTTATTTAAGAAACATTTAATCTTTTTAGAAAGATTATCAATCATAAGATGAAGGTCTTCAGTTAAGGGTTCAGGAAATATTACCTCATCAACTATGTTGGCCATGAGTCACGTTTGAGACTTGGTTTCTGTTTCATTATCTTCATCAGAGTCGTTCTCCAAGTCTTTCCAAGATGCCATGAGACCTTTCTTCTTTCCTCTTTTCGGCTTGTCCTCCTTTTTCAGTTTTGGACAATCAAACTTGAAGTGCCCAGCTTCTTTACAGTTGTAACAGATCACTTTGCTGAGATCCCTCATTGGTTTCCTTGAGCTGCTTACTTTGTTTTGTTCCTTCAGCTTCACCATTTTTCTGAATTTCTTAGCAAACAAAACAAAATCATTTTCAGATGAGTTATCACTGGATTCATCATCCAGAGGTTCAATAACAGATTTGAGAGCAATTCCTTTCTTTTTTATATCTTTTTTCAAAAATATGTATTTTCAAAGGTAACTAAATTTCCTCTCAAATCATCATAGGTCATAGTATCAATGTTACTACTTTCAACTATCACTATTGCTTTGGTTTTCCACTCTTTTGTGAGACATCTCAATATTCTCCTCACAAGCACAGATTCGGAATATGTGATCCCCATAGCATCCAAGCCAGTGACAATGATGTTGAATCTTTCAAACAATTCATCTATCGCTTCTCCTTCCTTCATTGAGAATATTTCGTATTCTCTATTCAGCATGACTATTTTGGATCTCTTGACTTGAGTTGTGCCTTGATGAGTGATTTGAAGTTTGTCCCAGATTTCCTTTGCTATTTTGCATCTTGATACTCGTCGGTATTCCTCGAAGCTGACCGCACAGTTGAGCAAGTTGACCGCTTTGGCGTTGAGCTCTACTTTTTTTCTGTCATCATCATTCCAATTAGCTTCACCTTTGAGAGTAACCACACCATCAGCTCCTGTAGTGGTTGGTAATTGTGGACCTTCCAGGATTATCTTCTAGAGTCTGTAATCTACAGATTGAATGAATATATTTATTCTTTCTTTCCAGTAACTGTAGTTCTTTTCATTGAAGAATGGAGGTATGTTGCTTGACTGCCCTTCTATTGTAAGACTCCTAAATTTTTAAAAGTTATTAATAAATTATTTATGATTTATTTAAGACTATATTTTTAGAGATTCTTATATAAAAGTTGAGTAAACCCTTATTTATTATTTAGAGTTCTTATAACTAAAAAAAAGATAATAATGAATAGTTTGTATGCTTTAATTTTAATATATAGATTTTTAACCTTATTTTATAAATAAAAGAGAATTAATTTATTTATCTCTAATTTTTACTAAATTAGTATTTTACTGAAAATTATTTAAAAATTACTAATTAAAAGGTATTTTTAAAGATGGATATTTTATATTTAATTTGATTTCTATTATTATCCTACTTTTTATTTAAATCATAAATAGCTTGTTTTATAAAACTTTATTCAACCGTAAGAAAATTATTTGAATGCTTTAATGCTGATGCTTTGGAAATATAAACAAGACACAGCACTTCATTTTATTTAATAATTGTTATGATAACTAGATTTAGCAATTCTGGTTCTGATTTTAACTAAGAAAAGATTGGGAGTTAATTATCACTTACTTCTTCCCTTTTCCTTTTCACGCTAAGCAGCTTTAACCCCTTTCTCATTCTCTCTGCATTTCACCGACTCATAAACAAAGCAAGCACACTCACATGCACGGAGAAGAAATCTAAGAAAGAGAGGCAGCGTCGATGAAAGAGGAAGACGCGCTAGAACTGGTAGGTCGCGTTGCTGCTGTCGCCGCGCTCTACCCAGCCATCGTCGCCGTTCTGTGGGGCCGCCACCATCCCTGAGCTTGCCACCGTTGCCCTTGTTGCCGAGCAAAAGGGAAAAAAAGCCACGCGGCAGAAGAGAGAAGGAGGGAAGCTCACCGCGTCACAGTCGTCGCTCCCACCATGTCGCGCCGCCGCAGGTCCACCTTGGAGCCTCCGTCGAAGCAGAGCCGCGAAGAGAGACGAGTTCGCGTAGGGAAGAGAGAAATGCGTCCGAGAGAGAGAACGAGCACGAGAGGAAGGAGACAGCCGTTCTCATCACTGCTAGAGGTTCCACCGCCGTTGTTGGTGCCAACCGAAGTCAACGCCGCCTTTGCAAGCTTTTTCCCAGCTGTTTTGGTTCTGGTCCTGCTGCAACTCGCCAATGTTCCTACTAATTTCTGACATCTGTTCAGCCTTTGCCAGAGCTCGCCGTCGCCGGAGAAACACTTCCGAAACTTCTCAGATCCGCTGGTAACACTACCTTAGTACCAATCTGGTTTTTGGCTTTTCCTTTCTTGAATTTGTCTTGCTTCTATTTTGTTCCGTTGTTTTGATTATGAGCTTTTGCTTTAACTTGGAATTTCCAGTACCATTCTTGTTGCGCTCTGATCGATTTGAATCCACCGCTTTTCTTGGTGTTGTGGTCATTGTCGTTATAACGGGGAGTTCATGTTGTTGCTACTGTTGCAGTTCCAGTTGCTGCAGTTTCAATTTCTGAGTTTCAATACTAAGGTAGGGGTTTTCTTAAAACTTATCTTATATTACAGAGTTGTTATAAACAGATATTACTGGGAAAAACATACTTCTGTGATTATGTTTGTCTTGTGGATGTGGTTGTTTGCTGGACTGAGTTACTGGTTGCTTGATTGATTGAGTGGTGTACGGTTGTAACTAAGAAATTGATTTGAAAGGTTATTTAGTTAATTATTATGAAAGGTGGTTTCGTTTTGGTTTTGAAGTTAATTTGATAATGTAAATGAATCGGCTTTGGAAATGATTTGAGATATGAAAAATGAATTGATTTTGGAAGCTGGTTTGATTTTAAAAAAGATTTATTATTGACATTGATTCGATTTGAAAATAATTTGATATTGGAACCGGTTGAATTTTGGAAAGTGATTGGGATTTGGAAATGGTTAAGAAAGAGTTTGAGAAATATTTGGATGGGACCCGAAAAGGGTGGCAGAGTCCGAGTTTTAGAAGAAATGCTGCCGAAATTTTATAAAATTGGAAGTTTTGTTTGAAGTAATTATTTAAAAAGATTTGGTTTTAAACGTTATATGTTTTAATATTGATTTATTTAAAAGAAGGAATTATGTCTTGAATTGGAATCGTTAATGAACGGAATGGAAAGAAGGATGATGAGAATTTTCTTTGAAATATGGTTTCTGAATGAAATTGAAAATGAGATTTGAGTTGATGAATGATGATAATGTTGAGAATGTTGAGATATGATCTTTGAATTATTCATATGGCTTATAAACTTGATTTATCTGAGATACGAGGTTCCCTGGATAAAGTACCATGGCTTGCCACCACGTGTACCAGGTTGAAAACTCGATACTCTGTTGACCCTACGACGTAAGTGTGACCGGGCACTATATAAATTCCCGGGAATGTTACCCCCATTGAGAAATATTGATTATTTGAGAAAAAGTTATGCATAGACTCTTGGGGATGCACGTCGGGGGACAGTCTAAGGACAATTCAGACTTGTCGGGTTGGCTGGATAACCGACAGATGAGACTCATCAGCCATAGGACAGGCATGCATCATATGCATTTGTATGCTTTGTTTGAGTTTGAACTTGTTTTGGTTTGCCTAATTGTTAAACTGTTCTTAACTGCTACTTGAACTATTTGCTGTAACTGCTACCTACTTGTGTTTTCCTTGTTTGTCTTGCCTGTGTTTGTCCTGGCGTGCTACGTTTGAAAATGAACTTTGGTGCTGAATTAATGACTGTGTTGTTTGATTGCGTGGTGGGTTTCTGATTGAGATTTTCTTATAAGAAAGGAAAGGTTTCGGATTTCTGAAAGATTGAACATCATTTCTTTGAAAAGGTTCTGAACAATTACCTATTGGCTTTTAAAAGATTCATAAGGCAATGATAGTCACTGAGCTTGAAAACAATTTTCTTGTTAAATATCTTCTTATGACAACTTTGAAACTCTGTGGTGAGACCATGTGGTTAGGTTCTCACCCCCCTACAGTTTTACCTTTTCAGGAACTAGATGAAGAGGCATTAAGAAGAGTTATACTGCGTTTGGTTTATATGCTGTTGTGTTAATTAGATTATTTTCTTCCCTCGTCTTTGTTATTACAATTTTGTAAGAGGGATAGGAGTTATATATATAAGAAGTCTTGTATATGAATCTATACCTGCTTGTTATTTTAAGATAAAATATTTATTTCCGGTTTTCAAAAAAATCAGCGATACAGTGTCGAGTCACAGGCTTCTATTTTAATTTTAAGTATATAAAGTAGTCGTAATACTTCTTGCTATCAGAGTGGCGCAGCCGGAAGCGTGACATTCTGGTAGTGAGGGTGTTACATCTATCAGAGTATAGGCCAATAGATTTGAGTCACTATTAACCGCCATCAGGATCTTTTCTCCAAGTTGCAAAGCTTGATCTCTTTGAGACCAAGCTCTGATACCAATTGATGGTAATCAGTGGCTAAGAGAAGGGGGGTTAAATCTTAGCCCCTTTTTTTCTGAATATTACTTTCTGACTTTTAAAAGAACTTCAGGAGATATTTTCGCTTTTTGTCTCATAACAAGTCAAGAGATATTTTCTTTTTGTCTCGTAACCGGTTAGGAGATATTTTTCAATTTTGTCTCCAATGCAACAGAAACAGAATAGGAGTAGAAGAGAAAGAGATAATCACACCCAAAAGTATCCTAGTTCAGCTGCTAAATGTAATGCAGCCTACATCCAGTCTCTATCACAACAGTGACGGAATTTCACTATAATCATCAGATTACATACACCAATTTTTTTCTAGGATCTACTCAATCCTATCTAGGATAAATCCAAATTATATCCCCAAATTTGAACTTGACTTGGACTCCTACCAAGCTTTCAAATGCAAAGTGCTAACCCAACTTGCAAGGAAATCCCACAGGATCATGAAACACAACAAACAGATGTACAAAGAAACTATGAGACATCTATGGCTTTTTCTTTAATTTTGCTCACTGCTTTTTTTCTCTCACTGCCTTTTTCTTACAAACCTCACCATGTTTACCTTTTACCACGAGACTCAGACAGACAAAACTAAAGAAAAGAAAACAAAATAAAACTCATTGAAGGATAAGAACTCTGTTAGCTTAAGATAGCTATGAGAACTCTGTGTTTTCTCTCCTTGTTTCAACCCTTGGTCGTTCACCCTTATTATAGAAGGGGAAGCTTCCAAGGTTGAAACCGGTTCAACCAAGCCAGCAACATCTTCTCCAACAAACAGCAGCAGTTTGGGCAGAGAGAAGAGAGAGGGAAAACTGAAACAGAACCAACATGCATGTACCTCTCTCAACCCTTCTCTTCAAGATCCTCCATTCTGAGCCCATGATCTTGACTTTGGCTCCAAAAAAGAACTCTGACCCTTGATGAACCTTTGATCCTTGACAGCTCCTTAATTTCCATATTTGCTTCTTCCTCTTCGTAGCTCCAGTAGCTACTTTCTATCTTGGAATAACAAAAATGAAAACGAGCTTTACCCACTGAGATCTTCTTCTCTGACCGAGATGGATCTTTCCTATTCTTGACATGGAAGATCTTGAAGCTCCTCTTCAAAATCTTGCCTTTAATGGCAAAGATCTAGCCACACCATGCTTCGAATCTTTCTTTTTCAAAACCCATCATCAACCTAGCCTTTTCTTCTTACATAGCTTCACTGTCACTTTCTCTGATAACTTGTATTTTCTTATTTTCTGTTTGAAGTGACTGAATAAAAAGAGAGAGAAGAGAGAGAAGAAACAAAACATTTAATGCACAATTAAATGAAATTGAATTGTGAATTTTAGTTACCTCTGTGAACATTTAATCAAATTGGATTTTAAGTTCTAGTAACCAACGCATGCATTAAATTGGATTGAAATTTGAATTTCACCATCCAAAGAGTGTGGGTAACCAAACCACTTCTCTTTCAATTCGAACCAGGGCTTTGTTGCTTTACAAAGAGTAATTGTTTTGGGCTGTACACTGGTTTCCTGGCTCAATTAACTTTTCAATCCCTTTTAAATAATTCAGCCACATAGCATGGAATATTTTTGTACAAGGGTTGATCATTCTCATCACATTGGGCTTATATTGCCTTTTAGCCCAAATATAAGACTTGTTCTAATTTCCTGCACACTAACAGCAACATTAATCAACCAATTGGAAGCAAATATTAAATTAAAAATTTTCTGATTAATATTTTTAATTATGTTTGATAATCAATAATAATTCAAGTTTTCCAAACTCAACATGTTCCATGTAATAATAAAATAAACAAAACAACTGTAAAAAAAGAAACAAAATAAAATAAAATAATTCAAGAGAGATTTATGGCTAATTTATTTTTATATGGATTGAAATGATGTGTTATGGAATGTTCAAAATCGGAGAAATCCTAATTATAGTGCTCTGCTAGGGTTTAAGCGGGAGAAATCTTAATTTACAAAAAAAAACACAAACATCCACTTGCATTCATCTTAATTCTAAAAGCGTCATTGAGATCCTAATGGCAGCGTCGGCTGTTCATAATCAAGATAGAGGAAGAAAGATTTGGGAGGAGGAGGAGGAAGTCGTTGCATTTGGCGAGGAGGAAATTCGAGCAGAGGTAGAGAGATGCTCAAGGAGTTTGGTGGGTAGGTTGCTGGCTGATCAAGCTTTCTCAGGAGGGACGATGGAGGCAGCAATGCAGGCTATTTAGAGGTAACCAGAGGGATTTAGGGTGGTGGATCATGGAGGAAACCTCTTCCAGTTCTTCTTCTCTGGTGAAAAAAAGCTTATACGAATCGAACGAGGAGGGCCATGGCTTTTCAAGAATTATATCCTAAATATAAAGAGGTGGAGGGGAGAGGAGACACTTAATGATGCAGAATTATCTCAAGTTTCGGTGTGGGTTCAACTTTAGGGATTACCGGATTTCTGCCGGTAAAGAAATTCACAAAAATAATCGCGTTGTAAGTATAGTTTCTAAACCAGCGGAGGATCCTTTTGTACAAAAGTTTGGTTATCATAAGTAACAAAACCCAATAAAATTTATAAATGAAGTATTTAAACCTCGGGTCGTATCTCAAGGAATTGCAGGGAAGTATGATTTATTATTGGTTATGGAAAAAGGTATATTTTTGGGTTTTTGGAATAGGGAACAAGTAATTTAAATGGCAAGAAAAATAAATTAATAATTATAAAAACTCTTGGCAAGGTATGAGAACTGAAAATTCCATCCTAGTTATCCTTATCAGGTGAGATGAGAATTGTTGTTGCTCCCACTTAGTTAACCCTTACTAAATAAAGGAAAGTCAAGTGGACTAATCAGCTTGATTCCTCAAGTCCTAGTCAACTCCTATGGAAAGACTAGCTTTAGAGGGATCCAAATCAATCAGCAATTTCCAATTTTCAATCAACCACTGAGTTTGACAACTCAAGTGTCACCAATTACTTGTCCAAAGCCAAAAGAAAAAAATTCAAATTATTTATATCATAAATGGAAGAAAGCAGTCATAACTCTGAAATACCTCAAATTATATTAAATAGAAAAGCAAATTAAACATAGGAATCCATAAACCAAATTGGCAACATCAAGTAATCAACTAAAGTAATAGAATAAATAAAAGTAGAAGAGAACATAAAGTAAAGGAACATTGAACCTGGAATGAAGAAATAACCATAAGCAAAGAGAAATCCTAATTATAAAACCTAAGAGAGAGGAGAGAGCCGCTCTCTCTAGAGAACTACATCTAAAACCTAAAATTGTGAATAATGAATGTTGTGTTATGAATGAATGGATTCCCCCACTTTATAGCCTCTAATCTGTGTTTTTTGGGCCAAAAACTGAGTCAAAAACAGCCCAGAAATTGCCCCCAGCGATTTCTGAAACGTACAGGTTGTGGCAAAGTCACGCGTACGCGTCGTCCACGCGTACGCATGGATTGATTTTTCTCCAAGTCACGCGTGCGCGTGATCCACGCGTGCGCATCGCTTATCTTTGGGGCAGCTATGACAAATTATATATCGTTGCGAAGCCCCAGATGTTAGATTTCCAACGCAACTAGAACTGCTTCATTTGGACCTCTGCAGCTCAAGTTATGATTATTTGAGTGTGAAGAGGTCAGGGCTGACAGCTTTGCAGTTCCTTCAATTTCTTGTATTCCTTCCACTTTTGCATGCTTCCTTTCCATCCTCCAAGCCATTCCTACCCTGTAATCCCTGAAATCACTTAACGCACATATCACGGCATCGAATGGTAATAAGAGAGGATTAATATTATCAAATATAAGGCCAAAGAAGCATGTTTTCAATCATAGCACAAAATCAGGAAGGAAAGTGCAAAACATGCAATTTACATGAATAAGTGTGAGACTAGTGGATAAAATCCACTCAATCAAGCACGAGATGTACCACGAAATAGTGGTGTATCAAATCTCGCCACACTTAAACATTAGCATGTCCTCATGCTAAGCTTAATTGAAGCTATAAGAGTGAAGAGGAATGGTAGAATGTATGAAATGCAACCTATCTGTATGAATGCAGCTAAATGCAAAAATGCTTTTACCTACTTGGTGAAAAGTAAATAAATCTTTCAAGAACAAATATGAACTGGATTTTACTAATTCAAATCATAAAAATGAAGTACAAATAGACTTGCAAGAAGAAGATAGCTCATGAAAGCCGGGAACAAGGAATTGAGCATCGAACCCTCACTGGAAGTGTATACACTCTAATCGCTAAGGTGTTTGAGGTTCGATTCTCTCAACTCTCTACTAATCTTGCTTTATAAGGCTTTCTCTTCTTCTACCAATCAACAAAAGTTTAATTTACAAATACACAAATCAAGAGGTCTTTCAAGGGTTGTAATGGGGTTAGGGTCAAGATAGGATTGTATTTGGTTAAGTGGACTAAAATCTGAATCCTTAATTAACCTAAACTTCTCACCTAACTTAGGACAATCCATGTAATCATAATATAAAGTCTAACTACCTATTAATTATGTTTTCCACATATTCATGTATCTAAATTTGAGTACAACTCATATGCATTGCTTTCACCATTTACTTTGGGGCATTTTGTCCCCTTTTATTATTTGCTCTTTTTTTTTCTTTTCATTTTCTCTCTTTTTTTTCTATTTTTCTTTTCTTAAATTTTTTTTTTCTTTTTCAATGCATATGATTAAGGTATTGAATGCATAAACATGTTCTTAACATTCTTGTTCATATTTTCTCAAGAATACACAACACCCAATTCTCAAACCAAATGTTTTCAATCCCAATTTCCCCACACTTAATTCATGAGTACTTTTACTAGTCTAAGCTAACCAAGAATTCAAATTAAGGACTTTTCTGCTTAGAGTTAGTGATGAGCTAAAGTAAAGAACAAAGGGTAAAATAGGCTCAAAATTGGTTTGCAAAGGATAATGAAAAAGTTAAGGCCATATGGGTATGTAAGCTAAGTGAAACAAATGCCTCAATCATATAAGTATATGCATACATCAAACAATGGAAATATAGAATTAAGCAAGACAAATATCACAATTTTAGAGAGAACAACACACACCAAAATAAAATTGGTTGATAAAATGCAACCAATCAAATAGGCTCAAAATCTCACTGTTTTTGTATGTTCGAGCTCTAAACCATGTTCCAAAATAAAATTTCTTCAAACAAGTTTAACAAAAAATTTTATTCAAATTAGTGAAATACTCTAAAAAGTTTCTTGAAAAAGAAAATATTACTTTAACCAAGTGGTGGTAAAATATGCATAAAATCAAACAAATATGCAATCAAACATGCAAATGCAACAATGAACAAAAAAAGAAAATAAAACATTGGTGTTGAGAAGGAAATAACTAACCCACGGAAGTCGGTATCGACCTCCCCACACTTAAAGATTGCACCGTCCTCGGTGCATGCTAAGATGTGCAAGTAGACGGGCTGCTACAACTGATGTTTTTTCTCCAAAGATTGTGCAGGTGGACTTGTCTGTTGCCCCATATAGAAGTTCTTTTCCTTTGCTTTCCCGGTGGCCATCCTGAAAGAAGAGGAAAAGAAGAAGAGTAACCCAGAAACAAAGATATAAAACAAATAAAATATGGGTGTTAATGCCAAATAATAAAGGTCTCAATTACATGGTAGCTACAACATGCAAGTGAGAAAATAGTGGAAGCAAATGGCATATCAATAGTGCAAAAGTTGCAAAAATGGGGAAAAGGCCGTATAAATTCATGTCAAAGCAAAAGGAGCACATGTATCATAAAAATTGGCATTGACAGATAATTAATATCACCCAACAATATAAAACAAGGCATGAAACACCAAAATAATACCAGAAAAGATGCAACAGTTGAATAAGAACATTTAACACCAATGTAAAAAGAATAACTTTAGAAAATAAAATAAAAATATGCACAAAATTAAAATGCAATGAATGAAAGTATGCAATTAAGAAAAATAGAATGACAGAGAATAAGGATGAGAAGCTAAAGAAATAAAGAAGAAGAAAGTAAGAAAGGAGGAAGAAAGAAGGAGAAAGGATAGACGAAAAGGAGAAGAATGGAATCTGCGAAGCGACGCATAAGCGTCGCCCACGCGTACGCGTGGGTGTGCAAAAGAAGAAGCGACGCGTAAGCGTCGTCCACGCTAACGCGTCGGTGAGCAAGAATCCTAGTGACGCGTAAGCGTCAGTCACGCGTACGCGTGACCACTGGTTGTGCTAAACGCACAACACCAGCACCAAGGCAGCACAACTCTCAGCCAAATCACCCATTGACGCCGATCTGGCGATCCACGCATACGCGTCGATGATGCTTACGCGTGGGGTGACTAAAATACGGGTGACGTGCACGCGTCGCCCACGCGTACGCTTGGGTTGGCTCGTACACGCAAGGCACCCTTCCTACACAGCTCCCGTGTAACTTTCTGTAAGGTTTAGCGTCGCATGTGACGCGTGCGCGTGGTTCACGCACACGCGTGTGACGCGCTTTTTTTTTTATATGCAGAATGCAGATGATGATGCAGAATTTACGAATTAACACTGATAAAATTAAAATAAAATAAAATTGAGAATAAAAAGAGACGATCATACTATGGTGGGTTGTCTCCCACCTAGCACTTTTAGTTAAAGTCCTTAAGTTGGACATTTGGTGAGTTCCTTGTCATGGTGGCTTGTACTTGTACTGATTCTTGAATCCCCACTAATGTTTGTAATTCCAATGGCCTCCGGGATCCCAAACTAGGCACTTAAAGCCTTCGAGCAAGTTAAAGCAAGTGAGCCACAAGAGTGTTGATTGCTAGACTGAATTCCAGGGTCCCAAACCTTGCTTTTGCACCCGTCTTCTTGTTGACCATCTTTGTTCCAACCGGGTGGCAAGCAATCTGAATTCTCACTAAAGCGGCCAAACAACTTTCTAGACCCATTCAGTTGAACTTTGCACGAACCTTTGCATTTAAACTGTGAGCTTTCCACCATATTGAATCTTGCATGACAACTCCTATCACTAGCCATCTCCCTCTTACTCGTAAAGCCACAAAGAGCTCGAAGTTGACCATCTGTCTCAAGTAAACCATATTCAAGTGGAATGAGAAAGCTAAGAGATATGAATTTTACCCACTTGAATGTTGTGAAGGATGATGGTGACTTAAGGGGAGAGGTCTCCAACAACTTTGGCAAGGTGATTTCAAGCTCCACTCCCTTGTGCTCTTCTTTGACAACTTTCACCTCTTTGCAAGCTTCTTCAATTTCAACCACGTCTTGATCAAAGTCTTCAATTTCTTCCTCATCACTCAAGTCATAAGTTAGAGGTTGAGAAAAGTCTACCTCCACATCATCTTCATATTCACTTGGGGAAGATTCTTCAATCTCAAAGAGTTCAATTGCGGATGCAAATTTTTTATTAGGAGAGCTTGATTCCTGATCATCATCACCAAGGAAACTTACTTCTTGATCTGTTCCGTCCAGTTCTTCATAAAGTACATGCTTTGGAGGTTGTGCACTATCCTCCTTAGCATCAATTGAAAATTCCTTGGCGGGATTCTCTACAATTCTTGATTCCCATGGAGGTTCAGCGTCTCCTAAGTCTTCAACCAATTCTTCTTCTTCGATAATTGCAGCTTCATCTACTTGTTCCAGTACAAAGTCATGCTCCTTACTGTCCACCGGAGCTTCTAGTGTCTCCTTCGTACTGGGGGCTAATCGATTTATCGCTTGCTCCAATTGATAAAGGGTTGCATGAAATTGGTTTACTGTGTCCTTGAGACGATCCTGTGATTCTTGGTTCGATGGACATGGACATGGTGCATATGGAAGTGGTGGTTCTTGGGAGTAATTGGGTTGGAATTTGGGTGGATACGAGTTAGGATCATATGGAGGTGAATGGTTGTGGTCGGCTTGTGAGTATGGTGGTTCAAAGCTATGTTGAGGAGGTGGGTTATAGACATATGATGGGGCTTGTTAGTAACCGCAAGGGGATCCACCATATCTATCATCTTAGTACGCACTTCGGAATGGCTCTTGACCATAGTAATTTGGTGGAGGTGGTTTGTCACGAAAGGGTCCACCATAACTATTGGCTTGGCATGCATTGTAGAATGGTCGTTGTCCATGGTGTCTTGGAAAGTGTTGTTGCCGAAAGGGTTGATCAGATCCTCGTGGCTACTTCCATCTTTGATTGTTTTGACCTTGATGCATGTTCCTGTTATAGCTTCCATTCCTTACAACAACATTGGAACCAAACTTAAAGCCAGAGGAGTGAGAATACATAGTAGTCATGGAAATAAAAATTAATAAAAATTAAAGAAAATAAACTCTTAAAACTAGAAACACTAACAAAGAAACGAAAAAGCAAAAATAAAAAACAAAAATAAAAACAAATAAACAAGCAAAAAGCAAATATTTATAATAACCAATAATAAGGCACACGTTTGCAAATCCCTGGCAACGGCGCCATTTTGATGACCGAATTTCTGCCGGTAAAGAAACTCACAAAAATAATCGCGTTGTAAGTATAGTTTCTAAACCAGCGGAGGATCCTTTCGTACAAAAGTTTGGTTGTCACAAGTAACAAAATCCAATAAAATTTATAACCGAAGTATTTAAACCTCGGGTCGTATCTCAAGGAATTGCAGGGAAGTATGATTTATTATTGGTTATGGAAAAAGGTATATTTTTGGGTTTTTGGAATAGGGAACAAGTAATTTAAATGGCAAGAAAAATAAATTAATAATTATAAAAACTCTTGTCAAGGTATGAGAACTGGAAATCCCATCCTACTTATCCTTATCATGTGAGATGAGAATTGTTGTTGCTCCCACTTAGTTAACCCTTACTAAATAAAGGAAAGTCAAGTGGACTAATCAGCTTGATTCCTCAAGTCCTAGTCAACTCCTATGGAAACACTAGCTTTAGAGGGATCCAAATCAATCAGCAATTTTCAATTTTCAATCAACCACTGAGTTTGACAACTCAAGTGTCACCAATTACTTGTCCAAAGCCAAAAGAAAAAAATCCAAATTATTTATATCATAAATGGAAGAAAGCAGTCATAACTCTGAAATACCTCAAATTATATTAAATAGAAAAGCAAATTAAACATAGGAATCCATAAACCAAATTGGCAACATCAAGTAATCAACTAAAGTAATAGAATAAATAAAAGTAGAAGAGAACATAAAGTAAAGCAACATTGAACCTGGAATGAAGAAATAACCATAAGCTAAGAGAAATCCTAATTATAAAACCTAAGAGAGAGGAGAGAGCCTCTCTCTCTAGAGAACTACATCTAAAACCTAAAATTGTGAATAATGAATGTTGTGTTATGAATGAATGGATTCCTCCACTTTATAGTCTCTAATCTGTGTTTTCTGGGCCGAAAACTGGGTCAGAAACAACTCAAAAATTGCCCCAAGGGATTTCTGATACGTACAGGTTGCGGCAAAGTCACGCGTATGCGTCGTCCACACGTACGCGTGGATTGATTTTTCTCCAGGTCACTCGTGCGTGTGATCCACGCGTGCGTATTACCTATCTTCGGGGCAGCTGTGGCAAATTATATATTGTTGCGAAGCCCCGGATGTTAGCTTTCCAACGCAACTAGAACCGCCTCATTTGGATCTCTGCAGCTCAAGTTATGACCATTTGAGTGCAAAGAGGTTAGGGTTGACAGCTTTGCAGTTCCTTCAATTTCTTGTATTCCTTCCACTTTTGCATGCTTCCTTTCCATCCTCCAAGCCATTCCTGCCCTGTAATCCCTGAAATCACTTAACGCACATATCACGGCATCAAATGGTAATAAAAGAGGATTAATATTAGCAAATATAAGGCCAAAGAAGCATGTTTTCAATCATAGCACAAAATCAGGAAGAAAGTGCAAAGCATGCAATTTACATGAATAAGTGTGAGACTAGTGGATAAAATCCACTCAATCAAGCACAAGATGTACCATGAAATAGTGGTATATCACCGAAACATTACAAAACAAAGGAATTAGGTGGAAAAATTGGAAGAGTAATAGGAGAAGTCCTAGACGTTGACATCTTTCAAGTGAGAGGCAAAGAAAGTAGGATTGTTAAAGTGCTGATCAACCTGGATGTTACCAAGACACTTCGAAGAATCATCAAAATTGAAGGCCCAAATAAGAGGACTATGGATGTCTCAATTCTCTATGAACTGATTGGAATCTTTTGCAATTATTGCTGGTTCTTGGGACATGAGATACGAAATTGCAGCAGACATTTAGATGATTCGCTAAGAGGGGATGTGGAAGACGAAGGATGGGGGGATTGGCTGAGATCTGAATAGGCGGGAAAACGAGAACAGAACACCACAAAAAATCCCAACACTAATTCTGGTTCTTCGGAGGATTGGAGAGCAAGGAGGCATAAGAGGCCCACACCAGTTAACCTCCTCAAGGAGCTGGCTGGTCTTACTATGGAGAAAAATAGGAGAGGAAGACAGCAAGAAGGGCATAATGAGAAGAAGGAAGAAAAGGAAGGAGAAAGATTGATGCTTGAATTAGAGGATACGGGAAGCAGAGCAGATTCTGCAGCAGATAACATACAGTCAGATACGATGAACCCAAAAAGCATGGAGAACATGAAGGGGTTTGTCTTTAGAATAGGCAGTTACCAAGGAGGACAACAAAATAAACGGAAGCCAAACTTGAAAAATCTCGCTAGAAGAAAAATGATTAATGTGACAGGAAAAAAGAGGAAGGCCCAAGAAGGAATGGAGATGGAAATTTCAAAGAAAATACGCCAAAAAGCCACTGTTACTACTGTTGAGGGAGAGGGTGCCACCCTTGAAAGGGCACCCGAAGGACTATGAAGATGTTGACGTGGAACTGTCGAGGTTTGGGGAAACCCCTGACAGTTCACAGCATACAAGGAATTTGTAAATCCCATTCCCCCGAGGTATTATTTATGTGCGAAACGAAAAATAATACCTTGACTGTGTCGGAAGTTTGTAGGAAGTTGGGTTTTTTGAACTTTTCTTGTGTGGATCCTAGGGGATCGGCAGGAGGTTTGGTGTTGGCATGGAAGGAAGAGTCAGATATTACAGTTCGGCATCAAGAAGAATTTATGATTCAATTCTCATGGACTGACCGCAGACTCCAAAAGCAATGGGAGGTGGTGGCTGTTCATCTTCATTGTGAGGAGAATCGGAGGAAGGAGAAGTTTGGCAAGATTTTAGAGATTATTCACCGCTCAGGTCAATATTCTATGGTGATAGGAGATTTTAATGCCATCTCAGAATACCATGAGAAAGAAGGGGGTCGTGTGAAGACGAGAAGCTCTATTGATGCTTTCAATATTTCATTAATGAAGGTGAGTTGGTGGACTTAAGGAATATCGGAAGAAAATTTACTTGGAGCAACAAACAATTTGGTGAGAATTTTGTTAGAGAAAGGCTGTATAGATGTTTGACCTCCACACATTTGAGGTTAGAGTACCCGAAAGCAACGATCACCCACTTGGAGGATACTAGTTCAGATCATCGTCCACTTCTATTATATTCCAACAGCGAAGAAAGCAGAAATAAGAGAAAATTTCAGTTCCAAGAAAGGTGGTGTGACAGCGAGGAGGTATCAAACATTGTGAAAGAGGCATGGCAGACCCAAATAAATGGATCTCCTATGTACAAATTGTTTTGCAAACTGAAAAAATGTCGCCATATGCTTGTGGAGTGGCAGAAAAGCAGCAGAAGCAACTCGAAGACACTCATTATTGATCTTAAAAACAAGCTGGAACAGGAGAAGGAGAAAGGGAATGGCGCGGATAGGAGACAGATTCTAAATCTAGAGGTTGATCTAACAGATGCGTATGAGAAGGAAGAGCAGTATTGGCGGGAGTAGTCAATGGTTCAATGGCTGAAATGGGGGGACCAAAATACAAATTTTTTTCCTGCAAAATTTCAGAATAGAGCCAGGAAAAACAAGATTCAAAAGCTGTTAGATGACTCGGGTAACTATAAATTCGATTAGGAAGGAATGGTTCAGATTGCACAACAGTACTTCACCGAACTCTTCTCAACCTCTAACCCAAGTTCAGCGATGGAGAGTATAGAGGACATGGAGGTAAGGGTCAATGTCACGACTAACAGAAGACTAGTGCGGAGAGTCATGGAAGAAGAGGTTAAAACAGCAACCTTTTCCATTAATCCCTTTTCGGCCCCGGGTGATGACGGATTCACAGGTAAATTCTTTCAACATTACTTAAAAGGGATGTAACGGAGGCAGCCATGTTTCTTTGCAAGAGGAAAGATGTTGCGAAGTTTTAACCACACGCATATTTGTTTGATACCAAAGGTTCAGCAAGCAGAAAATATGGCTCAAATTAGACCCATTAGTTTAAGTAATATTTTCTATAAAATCATCTCAAAGATAATGGTTCACAAGATGCAAGGAGTGTTGAATAAGGTGATTAGTGAGAATCAGAGTGGATTCATCAAAGGAAGGCTGATTAGTGACAATACCCTAATAGCTCATGAGCTCATGCATTTTTTTGAAGAATAAAACTTGTGGTGATCACGAGGTGGAAGTGAAGCTTGACATGAGCAAAGCCTATGATAGGGTCGAATGGAGTTTTGTATGGGAGGTCATGGCAAAGCTAGGTTTTTGTGAACAATGGATTGGCTGGATGAAAGAGTGTGTCACTACTGTATCCTACTCTGTTACTGTGAAAGGACAATCTCATGGTTACTTTAAACCATGCGGGGGATTGCGTTAAGGCGATCCCCTCTCCCCCTATCTATTTCTTATTTGCGCAGAAGGTTTATAAACAGAGGCTCGAGATCTCAGGATTGAGGATCAATAGCAGATGCCCTACAATCAGCCATCTACTTTTTGAAGACGATTCTATACTCTTCTGTAAAGCGAATGGAGAGGCTTGTCAGAGACTACTTCAGGTATTGAACACCTACGGACACCTTAGTGGGAAGCAGATTAACTTTCACAAATCATCCACCTTCTTCAGTAAGAATAGCCCCCCTCATATAAGAGATGAATTAGGCCATATTTTACAAATTCCACATGTATGGAACCAGAACAAATATCTGGGGCTGCCAGCAATAATTAACATATCCAAGAGGAGTATGTTTAATTATATTAAAGACAAAGTGGAACGCAGGCTACAGAACTGGAAACGGTCATTACTCTCGGTCAGTGGAAGGGAAGTTCTTATTAAAGTAGTTGCAACAGCTATTCCTCTCTACACTCTGAGCTGCTTCAAGCTACCAGACTCGCTAATTGATGATATCCAACGAAAAATTATGAATTTCTGGTGAGGTCAAAGGGGAACCGAGCGAAAACAGTGGTGGATTAAATGGGATATAATTTGCAGAGACAAGAAGCAAGGGGGGTTAGGCATCAAGAATCTTAAAGCTTTCAACTTAGCAATGTTAGCCAAGCAAAGTTGGAGAATAGCAACTAAATAGAAATCATTAGTTAGTAAGATATACAAAGGTCGTTACTTTAAATATTCATCTTTTCTTAAAGCAGACACTAGATCAAGCCCCTCTTGGGCTTGGAGAAGTTTAATGGAGGGAAGGAAAGTGATTGAAAAAGGCTTAATGTGGCAGATAGGGAGTGGAGGTTTAGTTAAATTTTTTTAAGACTCTTGGATTAGGAATTTCAGGCCTATCTCAATCTACCAACAACAGAATATAAGTTCAGATATTATATGGGTGAATCAGCTACTCAAACAAAACAGAACATAGGATGCACAATTAATCCAGTCCATCTTTAATCCAGATATTGTAGCAAGCATTTCGCAAACAACAATTAATGAAGGGGAGAATAGGATTACCTGGGCAAATGAGAAATCAGGTCACTACTCAGTAGCATCGGGATACCAAATAGCTTGCTTTTTCTTCCATCCTCCAATTGATGAGCTCCCTGAAGTCTGTAACCAAAAGAACATTTGGAACTCAGTCTGGGATCTGCAATGCCCCCCGAAGGTAAAGATCTTCATCTGGAGACTACTTCACAACGGGATTCTGGTTCGACAATGCATCCAAAGCAGATTCTACAATGTACAGGACGTATGCCCTAGGTGTGGAGGAGAAGGAGAGACGGCTCTTCACTGTTTAGTACTCTTCCCTTTTGCAAATCAGACTTGGCAATTATCCAACCTCAACGCGGCATCAACAGTTAACAACAATCAAGAACCGTGGCGATGGTGGTCGAAATTGAGCGAGCTTGCACGACGACAATCGCAAGGAATGAAGGAATTGGCATTGGCAGCTATGCTAACTTGGGCAATATGGAAAGGAAGAAACGCTAAAGTCTTTGAAGGAAAGGACGTTCCTCCTCAACAAATGTATGCTCAAGCTAATGAACTCCACTCTGAATATCAAACGCACAAACTCCACTAATTTCTTTCACTAGCTTTCTTTAGTTGAGACATGCAATCTAATCCCTACCTTTTCATTTCTTTCACTAGCTTTCTTTAGTTCAGCAATGTAATTTTATATTGACTTTTCTTTTTTCCCGTTAGATTATTATGTTTTGATGTAAAGGCATTTTGAAAAATTTCTCTCTTATTAATTGCTGTCCAACTATGGACCAGACCACAACAATGTACTCATTTTATATGATGAAATGAATATTGTCTATCTTAGAAAAAAAACGATGTATTGTGAAAAAGTTGGTATTTATTTTTGTTCCGAAACCACATAGATTGGTGAGTTAGATATTGGTGCAAAAATTTTTTGAAACATTTAAAAATACGAATTTTTGTGTTAGAATGGCATAATATAAAATGGATTATGTTATATGATTAATAAATATTATTATTTTTTATTATTTTTTTATGAGTAATAATTTATATTTATATTTACAAAAATCTTATATACAAAAAAATATATTTATATTTATATTTATTTACACATATGAATTAATACAATTTATATTAATTAAATTATTTTAAAAATATTAAAAATTACTTGCATAATAATTTCTCATATAAAATTGTTGGGTCAAATCTCAGAATTCTAAGGTGTATTGTTGGTGTATAACAATTAACACCCACTCTTCTAAGTGATAACGTGTGAGTATCAAACCCAACATTAGTTTGGATTGCAGCAATGATGGTATCTGCAGCAGGAACAGCAACACCAACAACATTCTCTCCGAATTGCTTCTTGCGCTCTCATCATCATCATCATCATCATCATCATCATCATGTTTCTTATTCCTCCTTCTTCAACTTCAACTGCGTGGTGCTGCCTCCCTCCTCTAACCCCAACTATATACTCAGAGCATCTTCCTCTGAAGGTAAAACTTTTAGCTTCTTTTCACTTGAATTTTAGACTTTCAGTTTCTAAATAAATGACAGTGATCCTATCCCCTTGGTGAGTAGTGTTGATGTTAAATGTGTGCCCGAAGTTCTAATTTTTGTTGGTGAATTATGGAGTTGGAGCTGTTGAGATTACTTATCGGTGAGAACTACAACTTTGCTTTTGAAGCCTGTAATCTAAAGTTCATATCTTTGAGGTGATTTTTGTCCCCCAATCATGAATAGCATTCTTCTAATTGAACCAAAAAAAGAAGGAATATGTAGATGTCAAAAATCATATTTGCTTTTTATAAACATTGACAATTAGATGCAACAACCTTCAATTAAACTTCAAAATCATATTTATATGGGGAAGATATATTTATCACAATTCTTCTTTTTATTTTTTCAGTTTACTCAATTTTTTTAAGCAGAGATGGGCCAAGAGAAACCATAGGTGAAACTATTAAAAGAGATTTGAATGTGAAAATAATTTCTGATATATCAATATTGTATGGCTTGAGTGATCGGTGTAATCGACTCCACCTTGTATGATAAGATTCCTTTGTTGCTATCTTCATTTTTCCCTTTCCCTCCATTGTTTTCAGAAGGAAGATGGATACTTTAGATAGGTTTTATTACCGCATTTCTTGAAATCTAGCACCCACATTTTATTTAATAAGTTTTCTTCGTCGTACAGGACTTCCTGTTGAGATTGTTGAAGACTCAAAATTCGTTCCTTTGAATGCTGAGGATCCTAGATATGGTCCACCTGTAAGTCATGGTTAGTCTTAACTTAGTTGAATAAGACTTTTTAACTTACTTGCATATGATAAATATATTTCAACATAAGACTTGAAAAAAAAATGGCATACTCATGAAAATCAGAACTTGCTGATCATATCTTAAGTTTTGGACAGACTATATTTTGTCTTTTCCAGCTTGAGTAACTTCTTTTGGATACTTGGTATCAAAGCAATCAAACTCGAGAGTGCAGTTCAGGCAAAATCGAATTGTAAATCTAAACTTGTTAGCTCGATTTGGGGACCTAAACTGGTAAACCAAGATTTTGATAACCTTGCCTGGGATCAGATCCTACTGCTAGAAATAGAAAACATCAGTGTTTTTGCTCTGACTTCATATGGAGTTAAAAGTTTGTTGCATTTTGCAGGCATTGCTGTTGTTGGGCTTTGATGAAGATGAGGCTTTGAAGGTGATATCATAATCCTTGTAAAGAAATAACATATTAATCTGATACCATGTCTCAAAAAGATTTGTTTTTTTAAAGAATTTAGAATGCCTTATTTAACTTGATCGTTCATATCTCTTTGTATAAGTATGGTCATTCAGTGAACTGGAATTTATAAACCAAAATTTTGTCTGATTGTTGTTTATTCTTTTAGGGTAATCACCCGAATTTTGGATAACAATAGCTTTCATTGATATTTATTCTACCACTGAAAATCTTGTATGTAAACAGTTAAATAACATCTCAAATGGGCTACTTTGCGATGGAATCATTACAATTTGGTTGCACACCCCCAATATTCTTTGTAATTCTTTCAATATAGCTATGGCTTATTGTTTAAGATGATGTTGCACAGATTCAACAGCTTTTGAAAGAATTGGATGGTGAATTCCTGAAGGTAACATCCAATCTCGTCTTTGAAGTCCATATTTTATTGTAAAATCTAAATGCCTGGTAATGGTAGAGGTAGGTAGGTTACTCAATTGATCACTGTTTCCACCAAACTTATCTTGCATTCAGACTAATTGAAAAATATTCAAATAGTTTAGCTTTTGGGCATTTCTATTTTGCTAGGGTAGTTAAAATTTTTATCGTATGGTAGCTTAGTTTTTAACATATTATTACATTTCAGATAATCTATTGTACTGAAGACATGATTACTCGTTCACTTTGGGAGGCAATGCATACAACACAAAACAGTTTGGAAGGGGTTAAGGTAAACTTTTGGTACAGCTAATTAATTGCTATTTCTCTTGTGATTTTTGCCAATCCTTTCATACAAATCCATCATTGCTTTGTATGATCCCCAGATATGAATCATTGTGTAGAATGTCACTATTGTAAGATTTCTAGTGCCAAGTTTGCAGATGATTCTCACCTATTATAGAGAAATTATTGCCTCTGTAATTTACTGAGCATAAGAATCTAGAATTATGCAAGTCAATAGAGATTTGCTTATAAATTTGAATCATGTCCAAATATCTGCTGCATGTGTTTGGCATTTTGTTCTCTGCAGATTGCAAAGTCGC
Source organism: Arachis hypogaea (assembly GCF_003086295.3). Classification (NCBI taxonomy): domain Eukaryota; kingdom Viridiplantae; phylum Streptophyta; class Magnoliopsida; order Fabales; family Fabaceae; genus Arachis; species Arachis hypogaea. The sequence continues at coordinate 144,135,813 of NC_092054.1, forward strand.
TTCCTCGGATATGCTTCTTATCCGGTTTAACTGGAGAGGAGATGATGATGTTTATTGATGCTTTCCCAGAAACTGGTAAATAAAATATGACCACAAACTCAAACATGACATGATTGACATCAAATCTATGTGTGCTCAACAGATTTAGAATTTCATCAATAATACATGTTTTACGCAGGACTAAAGTCAACTGCGTTTGCGGCTCTTGTTCCGAACAGTGCCAATAAACCACTGCAGGAGTTGATAGATGAAATTATGGGAGACCATGAGATGTTGGTAGGTGTTTGTTTCTTCCACCATTTCTTTCTCATTCTTAATGTGCCTTATGGTTATGGAAGACCACACTATGCCATGTAGACTGGAGAACAACTGTGATGAGTAGAATCCACCAAATCCGAGGAAAAGCAATTTCATCTTATCGAGGCCAACTATTTTTCAACACATAATGGATAACGAAGTATGCATTGTAAATCCGAATGTAATTAAAAAGTGTGTAATTAAAGCCTAATCTGTTGTGTATTAAATTGGTGTTTTGCCAACTTAAGAGTTCGTGCATATTTTCCAAATTTGTCAGTTAGATAAATTAAATTCATACAGAAGGAAAAAACCAAAAACGACAATGAAATGAATTGGATGTTATTCATTATATACGGTATCCTTGGGGATAATAAGTTTATTAAAAGTTTAATATTGTTGTGATAAACATGATGATGGGGATTTATTATATGGGCTACTGATTTTTCCTATAAAAGAATGAATTTTTCCTATAAAAGAATGAAGCTCTCAAGTCAAACTGAAGTTAAATGAAGTTTTGAAAAGTCAACATTTTACATCTATAAATGGTGAGGTCTCAGGGAATTGATGTACAACAATAACATATTCTCCTCTTTCGTACACAATCAATAACAATTTTTTCTCTTTTTATATTATCTATATACAAAATTTTTTTTCTCTCTCTTTCATACATTACTTATATATATATAAATCATTTCTATTATATCAAAATATTAATTGTAGTAAATATTAATACTCAGTTATGCTACACATACAAGTCTGTTTGGCTTACAAGTCTTATAAGTTGGGCTAAACCCAGCAGAAACTATGCTCACCTATATAAGCGTGTTAACACGCGCATCACATTTCCAAAGCGCTTATTCACCATTATGAACGACTCTTCTTCTTCCTCGATGAAAACCACAGCTGTCATTTTTTCTTCATGTTTCTCCTCCTCCTCCTCTTCTTCCTTCTTCTCCTTCTTTGTGTTTCTCCTCCTTTTTCTTCGCGTGTTTCATCTTTATCGTCGTGTTTCTCCTCCTTCTTCTTTTGATTTTGCAACATTATGTCTTTTTTTTTTCTTTGTTTGATTTTTTCCTTCTAAAAGGAATTATGAGAATATGAAATAAGAAGATGAAGAAGAAGAAGCAGCAGAAGATGAGGAGGAGGAAGAGGAAGAGTTCTGAATTATGCAGAACTTATCAGAATAAAAATACACCTAAAATTCCTTACAAATACAGAAATGAGTTATGCTACGTATACACTAAAATCAGCCACCAAAGTCAGCCACCAGTATAAAATACATACTGAAATACAAATATACATTGAAAATAAATTAAATCACACATGTATTTATACACAAATACATTAGTGGCTGATTTTAGTGTACAAATAGCATTTTTGTACAGAAAAATATTTCCTCTAATGTTGCATTTTTTTCTTTCTTTTAGTTAAATGAATGTAAGTTCATCCTCTTCCAAGTAATTTTGGAGCATTATGTGTTTCTTCTTCTTTGTTTGATTTTTTTGTTTTTATTCTTGTTAAGAGAGTAAAACAAGAATAAGCTTGAGAAGGCAAAACAAAAAGAAAAAGATGAATAAGAAAAAAAAAGAAGATGGTGATGATGATGAAAAAAAAAAGAAGCAGCAGAAGATGAGGAGGAGAAAGAGGAAGAGTTCTGAATTATACAGAACTTATCAGAATAAAAATACACTTAAGATTCCTTAAAATACATCCAAATATCTTCGTGTTACACCCAAATTTGTTGCAAATACAGAAATGAGTTATGCTACGTGTACACTGAAATCAGTCACCAAAATTAACCACCAGTATAAAATACATACTGGAATACAAATATACATTGAAAATAAATTAAACCACACATGTATTTATACACAAATACATTGGTGGCTAATTTTAGTGGCTTATTTTAGTGTACAAATAGCATTTTTGTACAAAAAAATATTTCCTCTAATGCTGCATTTTTTTCTTCTTCTTCTTTTTCTTATTTCTTTCTTTCTTTTAGTTAAATGAATGTAAATTTATCCTCTTCCAAATAATTTTAGAGCATTATATGTTTTTTCTTTTTTGTTTGATTTTTTTGTTTTTATTCTTGTTAAGAGAGTAAAATAAGAAGAAACTTGAGAAGGTAAAATAAAAAGAAAAAGATGAATAAGAAAAAAAGAAGAAGAAGATGGTGATGATGATGATGAAAAAAAAAGAAGCAGAAGCAGAAGATGAGGAGGAGGAAGAGGAAGAGTTTTGAATTATGCAGAACTTATCAGAATAAAAATACGCCCAAATATCTTCGTTTTACACTCAAATATCTTCGTGTTACACCCAAATTTGCTACAAATATAGAAAAATGTTTCCTTTAATGCTGTATTTTTTTCTTCTGAATTGAACCACACCTTAGTCACTTGATTGGATTCAAAAACAATAATCAATTTCGTTCTGATTCAATTGACAATCTGAACTTGAATTATTCATTATATTCAATAACTGATGATGAAGGAGAAAGAGAAAAAGAAAGGAAGAGAAGAAAATCCAATGAAAAAAGAAGGAGGAAGAGGAGGAGGAGGAAGAGGTAGTGTTGATGACGACGATAACGAAGAAGAACGTGCAGTAACAAGAAGAAGAAGAACGTGCGCGCGTTGATTGAAAATTATGTTAAATTATGAGGTAGGTAAAATCGACGTGCTAAAAAAGGCGCGTCTGGTGTGAAATAAAATATATGGACTTGTATGGGTAAAAGGCTTGTATGTGGAGAATAATTCATTAATACTAGTGTTCTCTATTTACACTTTCTTATTTTATATTTATTATATCTTCCTTAGTTATTTATTTCACAACACGTTTTCAGCACGAGACTCTGATCAAATTTTAGGAAGGCTGAGGTAATAAATTTTTATTATGTCGAAACTCTCACATCTTGAATTTAATGCTCTTGATATATCTGGAAACAACAATTTATCATGGATACTAGATGTTAAAATCCATCTTGATTCAATGGATCTTGGAGATACCATTAAGGCTAAAAATAATGCATCCCAGAAGGATAAAGCTAAAGTCATGATCTTCCTTTGTCGTCATCTTGACAAAGGATTGAAAAATGAATATCTCACATTAAAGGATCCTGCAGATCTGTGGAAAGACCTTGAAGAAATGTATAATCATCAAAAGATGGTGATATTTCCTCAACCCGATATGAATGCACGTACTTGCGTCTACAGGATTTTAAATCCATAAATGAATATAATTCAGCAATGTTTCGAATCACCTCACGAATGAAATTATATGAGAAAAAAATAACTGATATTGACATGTTAGAGAAAATTTTCTCGACCTTCCATGCCTCGAATGTACTCCTGTAGCAGTAGTATCGAGAAATGATTTAAAAAATATTCTGAGCTAATTTCTTGCCTTCTTGTTGTTGAATGCAATAATGAGTTGCTCTTAAAAAATCATGAAGCGCGCCCAACTGGCGCTGCCCCATTTCCTGAAGCAAATACGGCAAATCATTACCCCATAAGAGGTAAATGATAAGGTTTTAGTAACAAGAAAAATTATGGAAGGGAGAAAAATTATGTTCAGAAGAAAGGATCTCACCAGAAGTGGGATAAAGAAAGAAATAATGGGTAAAATAAATCAACAGAGGATAAATATTTTCGTTGTGGTGGAAAGGGTCATTGGTCGCGTACCTGTCATACACCAAGGCACCTAGTCGATATTTATCAAGCATCTTTGAAAAAGGACAACAAAAGAAAGGAGATGAATTTCGTTTCAAATGATGCTGTTGAAAATTCCACCACTCGTTATGATGTATCTTATTTCTTTGAGGATGCTGAAGGAAATATTAGTCATTTGATCAATAATGGAATAGTTTAATATGTGAGATTGTTAAGTATTCATGTAAATAAATAATATAACAAACTTATTGTTAAGTTTTATTTTCTTGCATCTGAATTTAAGTATGATGTATAATAAAATATTTATAAATTTCAAAATTACTATATGTGCCAAGTTCTAAAATAATAATAATAAAATTTTTAGTATATGATACTATATACAGTATTTTTTAGAAAAATCAAGAAAATAATTTTATGTTCATATGCTTCTACTCATTTTATTATTATTATTTGTCTTTGAAGTAAATGGCAAGGACATATAGTGAAGATGTTTGCCTTGCGGATAGTGCAAGTTCGCATACTATTCTCAAAAGTAATATATATTTTACCCATCTTTTGTCGAAAGAAGAATATGTTAATACTATTATTGGCTCAGGTAATGTGATAGAAGGCTCCGAAAGAGCTATAAATTTGTTTCCCGGAGGAACAAAATTCATAATAAATAATGCACTATTGTCTACTAAGTCTCTAAGGAACTTATTGAGTTTTAAAGATATCCGCCGAAATGGATATCATATTAAAACAATGAATGAGGAAAATTATGAGTACTTGTGTATCACAACTCATGATTCAAATAAAAAGGTTATATTAGAAAAGCTACCCTCACTTTCATCTAGGTTATATTATACTAAAATTAGTGCAACTGAATCACATGCCATTGTAAACCAGAAATTTACTAGCCCAAATGAATTCATAACTTGGCATGATCGATTAGGTCATCCAGAAACAACCATGATGCGGAGAATTATTGAAAACTCCCATGGACATTTACTAAAAAAACCAGAAGATTCTTAAATCTAGTGAATTTTGTTGTGCTACATGTTCTCAAGGAAAGCTAATTTTAAGGCAATCACCAGTAAAGATTGGATTTGAGTCACATAAATTCCTAAAAAAGATTCAAGGCGATATATGTGGACTTATTCATCCACCATGTGGATTTTTTAGATATTTTATGGTCCTAATAGATGCATCTTCGAGATGGTCACATGTGTGCTTGTTGTCCTCTAGCAACCTGGCGTTTACGATATTACTTGCTCAAATTATTCGATTAAAAGTACAGTTTCCAGAAAATCTAATTAAAGCAATTCGTCTTGATAATTCTGGTGAATTTACTTCCCAAGCCTTTGATGCTTATTATAAGGCTAACGGAATAAGCGTTGAACATCCAGTAGCTCATGTTCACACACATGGGTTAGCAGAATCACTTATTAAATGCCTATAATTAATTGCTAGACCTTTACCTATGAGAACAAATCTCCCAACCTCGACTTGGGGCATGCTATTTTACATGTCGCAGCACTTATTCGTTTGAGGCCAATAAGTTACCATCAGTTCTCTCCTATGCAATTAGCTTTTAGCCAGCAGCCAAATATTTCCCATTTAAGAATATTCGGGTGTGCGATATATGTTCCCATTGCACCACCTTCTCGCACCAAAATAGGATCCCAAAGAAAATTGGGGATATATGTTGGATATGATTATTCCTCTATAGTAAGGTATCTTGAGATACAAACTAGGGATGTATTTAAAGTCCGATTTACAGATTGTCGTTTGGATGAATCAAAATTTTCAACATTAAGTGGAGAGAATAAGCTTCCTGAAAAGAGACTTAATTGGAATGCATCATCCTTGATGCATTTAGATCCTCGATCGGGACAATGTGAATTAGAAGTTCAAAAGATTATACATTTGCAAAGAATAGTAAATGAATTGTCTGATGCATTTTCTGATACAAAGAGGATAACCAAATCTTATATACCAGCAAAAAATGTCTCAATTCGAATTGATGTCCCAGTTGGACAAGTAGCCACTGAAACAAATTCACGCCAGAAGCGTGGTAGACATGTCAGTTCCAAAGACAAAAATCCTCGGAAAAAAAAAAGAGGTAAATATTATTCCTGTTAAAAAAGACATAGTAAAGACACCTGCAGTTGTCCAAAATTCTGATATAGTTTTAACGCCAGAAGACCTTCAGGTACCTGAAAATTCTGAAAATGATGAGATATCCATAAATTATGTCTTTACCGGAGAAAAATGGGACCGAAATGAGACAATTGTCAATGAAATATTTGCATATAATGTGGCATTAAATATCATGCATGAAAGTAAGGATCTTGAGGCAAGAACATTTGAAGAATGTCAACAAAGAAATGATCGGCCAAAATAGGAAGAAATTATGAAGGCTGAGTTAGACTCACTTGCAAAATGTGAAGTCTTTGGACCTGTAGTCCGTACACCAGAAGATGTAAAACCTGTTGGATACATATGGGTTTTTGTGAGAAAACGAAATGAGAAAAATGAAGTTGTACACTACAAAGCTCGACTTGTGGCACAAAGTTTTTCACAAAGGTCTAGCATAGATTATGAAGAAACATATTCCCCTGTAGTGGATGCAATAACATTGCGTCATTTGGTCAGTTTATCCGCATACCATAAACTACATATGCATTTAACGAATGTGGTGACAGTCTACTTATACGGATCATTAGATCGTAATATCTATATGAAAGATCCTAAAGGACTAAAAATATCTAAACCATCCAATGAATATCCGCATGGGTTATACTCAGTCGAATTGCAAAGATCTTTATATGGTCTAAAGTAGTCTGGATGAATGTGGTATAATCGTCTTAGTGAGTATCTGGCCAAAAACGAATTTAAGAATGATGATATCTGCCCATGTATTTTCATAAAGAAATATGCATCTAGATTCATTATAATTGCTGTGTACGTTGATGATTTAAATATCATTGGAACCCCTGAAAAGATTCCAACAACTATAAAAGCTCTAAAAGAATAGTTTGAGATGAAAGATTTTAGAAAGACTAAATTTTGTCTCGGCCTGCAGATCGAGCATACAAAAAATGGGATCTTCATTCATCAAACAACATACACAGGAAAGATCTTGAAGGGATTTTATATGAATAAGTCACATCCATTAAGTACCCTAATGATCGTAAGGTCTTTGGATGTGAAAAATGATCAATTCCGTCCTAAAGAAGAAAATGAAGATATCCTTGGTCTTGAAGTACCATATCTTAGTGCCATTGGAGCGCTAATGTATCTTGCTAATAATACATGACCTGACTTTGCGGTAAATTTACTAGCAAGGTATACTTACCCTCCAACCAGAAGACATTGGAATAGAATCAAACAAATTTTTCGATATCTTCATGGAACGGTTGATATGGGATTGTTTTATCCCTATGGATCCAAGTCACAACTAGTTGGCTATGCAGATACAGGATATTTGTCTGATCCACACAAAGGGAGATCTCAAACAGGATACCTGTTCACATATGGTGGTACAGCTATATCATAGAGGTCCACAAAACAGACGATTTCGGCAACATCCTCTAATCATGCTGAAATACTAACGATACTTGAAGCTAGTCGCGAGTGTTTTTGGCTCGGGAGTCTGATCCAACATATTATGTCATCATGTGGACTGATTGATCAGAAGATAGCTCCAACTGTTCTGTTTGAAAATAATACAGTATGCATTGCTCAACTTAAAGGTGGATACATCAAAGGTGATAGAACAAAGCATATTTCTCCCAAATTCTTCTTCACTCATGATTTTCAAAATCAAGGAACAATTGATGTCCAACAGATCCGGTCAAGCGATAATCTGGCAGATTTATTTACAAAGTCACTCCCCAAAATCCTCTTTTAAAATATTGGTACATCAGGTTGGGATGCGCCGATTTCGAGATATTAAATAATGTCGATAAGAGGGGGAAACTGTACTCTTTTTTCTTTGGTCAAGTTTTTTTTCATTGGATTTTTCTTGACAAGGTTTTTAATTAGGGGTGTTCATAGATCGGATCCAATCCGCATATCCGCGGTATTTATCCGAATCCGATCCGAAAATTGGGAATATAGATCCGATCCGCAGAGCTGTCAGATCGGATCGGATCTGCACACTTATAGGATCGGATTGCAGATTTTATGTAGGTATCCGCATATCCGTGAATCCGCATAAATAAATAAATAAATAAATAAGTAAATATTCTTCTTATGTTTTATTTCAACTAATAATTATCATATATGTTGTATTATTTTAATTTTATTATTTAAGAAAAGTATGTTTAATATTATTTTAAGAGTAAACATATTTAAAAGAGTAGAAAAAAGGAAATTTATTAATATTTTTTAATAAAAATAAGCTTTAAAAAAGATTTTTGTGTTTTGCGGATATATCCGATCCGCAAATGTGCGGATCGAATCCAAAGTTAAAAACTGCGGATATTGGATCTGATCCGATCCGATGATTTTAGTGCGGATCGGATCAAGATTTTGGCCATATCCGATTCAATCTGATCCGCATTCACCCCTTTTTTAATGAGGCAGTCTCCATCACAAAGGATATTGTACTCTTTTTCCTTTACTAAAATTTTTTCCTGAGTTTTTCTTTAGTAAAGTTTTAACGAGGCATAATTCTAAATGATCATCGAAAGGAGGAGTGTTGTGATAAATATGATAATGTAGATGCCCATTCATTATATGGGTGGATAATTTTCCCTATGAAAAAATAAAACTCCCAAGCCAAACTTAACATAAATGAAGTTTGGAAAAATCAACATTTTACCTCTAAATAGCGAGATCTAAAAAAATTGATGTACAATAATAACATACTCTCCTTTTTTCGTACACAATTAATAATAATTCTCTCTCTCTTTATATTGTCTATATACAAAATTTTTTCTCTCTCTTTCATACACAATATATATATATATATCATTTCTATTATATTAAAATATTAATTATAGTGAATATTAATACTAATATTTCCTATTTATTTTCTTATTTTATATTTATTATATCTTCCTTAGTTATTTATTTCAAAACAAATATTTGATAACAAATATCTGATAGTACGAGTTTTTAAAAGGCTGTAAACAACAAATGGTAAAGAGAAAAACAAAAATAAATAACTAAATAAAATAATAAAAATCCAAGATGCGAAGGACATCCGTAGAATGCCCTAAATCCAATCCCAAAATTAAAAATGAATCATCACTCAAATTTTAGTAGTAGAGTAAATAACAAAGCAAAACTCAACAGCACTACCAAAATGATAATAATTGCATTAAATTGACGATCTACATTAAAAAGAATACAGCTTCACTACAATTTACATTAGATTGCGACTATTCCTATGATGCTCTGAAACGTCATAAATTCCATAGTATGAAGGAGATACTAGCTCTTTTTTTTTTTTTTTGTTAAAAGGAGATAATAGCTCTATCGACTATTATTATACATACTAATGTATACCAACCCGGTGCTGAGAGCACTATATATGATTGCACTTGCATGCCACCAAATCGGTGGCAATAATGTATTCAAAATCTGGCAATGGCAAGAAACTCTCTTAACCAAATCTCTCGTTACAGTGGTTCAAGGGATCCACTTTTCAGTCTTTCCATCCGGGCTTGAAGCCCAGACAAAGCTTTCTCATCCATAGGAAGCACACCACCTTGCATAGCATTCCCGAGACCAACATGCTCTGATGGATGAGGAATCTGACTAGGGGGAACTCCATTATTCATGTCATTCATGGCCTTCATCCGCTCTCTGATTTCGTCCAATGTTCCACTCGCTACTGCAGTATAATAAAAAGTAACTTCTCTCGGACAACATTATGTAAAATTTTAAAGCTAAGTGCAAAATAAGCAGATGAACAATGACATACCTCCTGTCATATATCTTTCATTTCTTTTATCACCTGATATGTAGTCAGAACCTAAAGCTCTAGAAGTAATGGCATTAACTCGGTTCTCCTCATTGTATGATGGGGGTAAATTAAAATTTGTTGGTTCAGGTTTCACATTTAATTTAGCATCACCCAGTGGATTGGTGTTGACAGGGGAAAGAGGTGCAAAATCCGGTGAAGAAATATTTAATGACGATGGCGGGGGAGTTGCCATTGGCAAACTTGAAGGTGTTCTTCCAGCTGCAGCATTCTTTTCCATCTGCATAAAATCAATCACCCATGGTAACGTACTCATCTTTTTACAATCTTGTACGTAGAATGCACCACATTAGTTCAATTATTAAGCACATCTAAAAATACATGTAATTCTCAACCTGAGCAAGACCATCTCTGATGTAGGTGCGGAATGCCTCACTAGCATTTGAAAGCTGAGCAAATATATCAACCTAACATAAAAGAATAAAGCAAAGTGGGAAAAAAATAAAACAAGATAAAGATGGTTATACATTTTTTTTTAATGAAAAAAAAAAACATATATCTGATCTAAAATCAACACAACATACTGGATTCTTACCTTTGGGTACAATTGGGTAATCCTATATAATTCATATAGACCAATTGTGCAAGTTTGCTTCTCCCCAATCTTCTTAAATATCGCACCCAACTCTTGCTGAAGTTGCATTAAAGTTGGATATCAGGCAATGATAACAATAACTACAAACTGACAACAAAATTGAGACAAAAATGATAAGAGTGAGATATAAAGCATTGTACCTTCAATTGGGCATCAGCAGCATGTGTGCCAGATGCTGAATTATTTGTTGCAGAATCACCCCAATGAGTTTGTCCACCAGGTCCAGATGCAGTCAACATTCTTGCAGCAGCCAGTGTCTAAGATCAAAGTGCAAAACATATTAATAGTTCTGTCCCAATAAAATCAATTAGAGAAAGTATAAGCAACCAACTTTAGTTAGCCAACATTATCTAATATTAGGTTTAGGTTTAGGTTTATAATTTAGGATCCAGGATTTATGATTTAGGGTATAGAATTTAAGATTAACAAAATATTTAAAAAATTAGCTGAAAAAAAATTGGTTTCCTCGCAATTAGGGGTGTTCAAAACCGATCCAATCCAAACAAAACCGATAGACCGAACCGAAAAAAAAAGGTTTTGCAGTTTTTGCTGCGGTTCAGTTCAGTTTTTGGTTCTGCTAGGAAAAACCCTAACCAAACCGGTGTTCAATGAAGACCCTAAATTAACCAAACCCCTCCCCCCTCTCCCAAATGACCTAACACCCTCTTCAGTCACACTCTTCCCAGCGCCGAAAACACTCTCACTCCCAGCACCGAATCTCCTCTCACTCTCTAAGCCTCTCATAGCGACGAAACTCCTCCCTCTTCTCCACCGTCAACGCCGCCCCACAGCACCCTTGACTTGCGACCCCTCCCCCATCCTCGAAGCGCTTCTTTCCGTCCTCCTCCACGGCGCCACGCACCAGCAGCTGCCGTTGTCCTCCACGCACAGCAACAGCACGCACCAACGCTGTCGTCCTCCACGCACAGAAAGACCTCCCTGCACTCGGCCACTCTGTCTGCATCATCAACTCCTCAAGAATAGACCCTCCGTGTCAAGTTGATTCTATTGCTGATTGTTGTTGATTATTGTTCTTCTATTTCTTCACTGATGGCTTCTGCTTCTGCTTTTTTATTTTTTTTTTTTTGAAATTGTTAGTGATGATTTAGGGTTTTTTTGCTGTTGCTGCTTCTTCTATTTTTGTGACATTGTTAGTGTTAGGGTTTTTTACTGCTTGTGCTTCTGAAATTGTTGGTGATGATTTAGGGTTTTCTTAATTGTTTTGATGATTCTGTATTTCAAATTCTATTTTTATGATTCTTGTTATGATTCTAATTTTTTTGAAAATAATGCAAAAATTGAGGCACCGGCCTGTAACCCTAATTTGAGGATTGAGAATCAAGAACAATGCTTTGCTGTCTTGCTAGAGAACATCAAAATGTGGCTCGTTTGCTGGAAAAATTAACGGAAACAACTTTTTTCTCTTTGTTGTGTTGAACTTTTCATGCTTTTCCATTGTTGTATTATAATTTCTTTTGTTGTTGAACTTCTTGTGTCAAGATTTTTGTTATGTTGTATGACTTTTATTTATGACTGTGTGAAATTAAACTTGTTATTTTGTTGCATTTTTTTTGTTGAAAATAACATAGGACAGGGTTTTAGTACATGGGAAATAACTAGAACATAATACCTTTTTTGAATTGAAAAACCGAAAAAACCAAACCAAACCAAAGAATTAATATAAAATTGGATCGGATGACTTTTTCTAAATAACCGAACCAAACCGCACCATGGACACCCCTACCTCGCATTATTCAATCAAATAATTTGCTTTAGTGAATACCTCAAGATTAAGCTCAATGTAGGCAAGGATGATGGGTTGTGGTTTTGAATCAATGGGAACCATTGAAAGATGTCCCTTTATTGATGTGCCTTTAAGCTTGACAAGCTCATGCAAAACAGTTTTCACCATTCGTAAGGGTTTGTCATCAGCACCAGCCCTGACAAAAGAAATATTTATAAAATAGAAATTAAGTGATGCTTGTTAGATAGAGTACCTATACCCAACAATAGTTATATACCTTCTCCTAATTTCCTCCATCCCCAAGTCTTGCAGATACAAATGGATGCTTTGGAGTATGCGATCAAGATCAACATCAAGAATGGTACTCTGAAGAACCTGCAGCACGGGAAAATAAGTGAAAAAATTGCTGACAAATATATCCAGATAGAATTGACTATTTCAATTAAGCTGATTGAAGAGGAAAATTAAGTATAGGCTTCTACAATTATTGAAGTAAACTTGATTCAATGAAAAAGTACAGTCTAAAGGCAGAGTAATGCATCCAGATGCTTAAACAGAGCCAGATTTTAGCAATGTTATGAATGATTGCAAGCCGTTTTGGATTTTAATTTTGGCAGCTTATATTACCTTTGTAAGCTTGATGAGGCATTTCACAACCAGATCAGAAAATTTCTGATTTCTAGAGGCCAATGATTCGTTTGTTGCCAGTGAAGGCCACCTTGATGGATCTAACGGACGTAAAAGATTTATTAGGACAACAAAGGATGAAGTCCGATCTGCATTATCCTGTATTAAGAATCATTAGTTAGAAAACCAATTATAAATATAAATTTTGTGAAGCTTTTGGCATACAATCTTGCATTTGCCATAGCATATCCAAATTTTCTGTACAACAAGAAATAAAAAATAAAAAATTGCTAACCAAAATCTTAAGCATCAACACATTCAGTGCTTTCAACAACTGGCTTCCATCATCCATATGAGGAACCCTATCATCCAAAAGCCACAGAAGAAGCTCAGTAATAAGACTGTCAAGAGTGCTCTCCTTCACAGCATATGCCAAACGTTTATTCTGGAAAGTCTGGACAGAGCCAAGGACAGGATTAGTAAATAGCAACTATTGTAAGTTACAAAATATTACAAACTTTTGAAATAATAACAATAAAATTGACCTGCATCAGAGTGTTGAGCACATATTTACAAGATCGTGATGAAGCTCCTGTCAAACTGAAATCAAAAGTCCTTGCAACCTATTTAAAATTAAAGCATGACGAAATCAGCACTTGAAAATCATTCTAATTAGATAAAGGGGATTGATTGTTAGGAATATCTTGCCTTATTAGCGAGGCAGGCAACTAGTCTATCTGCATCTTTTACAAGTTCATCCATAGCACTGCCTTCAGGATCACTAGTGGCCTGAGCCAATTCATGACAAACAACTTTCATTCCTTCAACAGACTGCAGCACAAAAATATTTTTGAAATAAGAGCTTAAACTTCATTTTCCAATTTCATGAAGAGAAGCCAGGAAAATAAAAGTCAAAAGGCATATCTTATATGTCATACTTGTTTTTATCACTATGCTAATTCTAGAAAGGTTAACCACATTTTAGAAAATGTAATAAGAAAAATGATTACTTGCTCAGGAGAACCAAAAGAAATAATATCAAGTGCTTCATTCCAATCTGTGGGGCCACTAGCAACGGCCATGGGGCGCGGCATTGATTGTCTGTCAACCTCCAGTTGACCAAAATTTTTCCTAACAAATCAAAAAGCAAGATATTAGGGATACATAGGAGTATAGGAACTATGTATTAATTTAGGCCGAAAAATCCTCTATAGTTAAGGAGCAAAAGGAAAAGAAACTAGACAAAAATTTCAGCATACCTCAGAATTGGACCAGAAAGAGATCTAGCCACTTCACCACTCTGCTCAGCAACATCAGACCTGAAACCAAAGCAACACACATAGAAGCTTGAACATCTGAACATTTTAGCTAGAGATTGAGAACATTCTCGAAAGATTTATCACATTTTTCATTATTCATCCTTATATTTTTAACTTCTTTTTTAGATTTACAAAAGAAAGAACTCCAACCAGAAGGAAATAAATTAGGGGTCTAAATTTCAGCCGTAACTGCATAATGTGAATAATATTCAAAGAAATAATAATAATAATACTACACACCCATTCTCCCTGACAGAGCGTCTTAAAATAGCCCTTGCTTCCCCTGGCTTTCCTTCCTTCTTTTTTTCCATCTCGCGAACCTGACAAATTACTCCCATCATCATCAGTACTTCAATAAATCTGAAAAGGAATAAAAAAGGAGCAACGTATGCACTAACCTTCCACTTAAATTTCTCATCTAACATGCTTTTTTGAGCATCTGTTAGCTTTCCAACAAATCTCCATATGTCCTCACCTGCACAGAATGATCATAGAAGAGAAACAACTCAGAAAGGCCAAGAGATATAAACAAGACAAAAGCCAAATAAAATGTCACATCAATATCCCCCAACTTCAAGTGAAAAAGTAAAACAATAACTTCCTCCATGCAGTGCCTTCAACCGATAAATTACATCTTAATGAGAGCTCATGAATGGCAAATTTTCCAGACAATAATTCAGTACAATCACCAAGCAAAATTATTTTATAATCACAATAGATCTTCAGGGTATAGTATACCAAGAATCTTATATCCAGTGGCTAGTGTATTCAATGCGGCTTTCCTTGTTTCATTATCTCGCTCTGCTGTCAAACTTGCAACAATTTGCAGTGACTTTAGTTGCCCACTAATCTGCACATATGATGTCACAAATAAACATCCGTGGAAAAATACTCGAAATAAATTCACTTAAAAGAACCTCACTACATCACCTCTGAACCATGATGTTCGAGGATAAATCCAACAAGATCAGCACATTCAATTCGAGTTCTGTTGTTCTTAGAGCGTAAACCCTCCAATATATAAGGGAAACATTTAGATGCAGAATATACAAGAACAAATTGTTTTGTCAGCTCCCGCATTTTTTCTCGAACCTTCTCAATGTTATGCCCTAACTGCAACATTTGAAGGGAGAAAATATATGACATTTTGCCTCTTTCCACGTGAATTAAATTATTCATTTTTTGACATCACCGAGGATAGTGAAGTATTTATACATACTATTGTACTCAAGCCAAAACTAAACTAAATCAACTGAGTTCAAATTAAACCACAGAGATTTATCAGAGAAACATCCACAGCTGATGAAATTATCATAGTTGTTAAATATACCTTCTCTACTAGGCAAGGAAGAAATATCGCTACTTCAGACTCTGTCAAAGAATATCCCTCATCCTTCAAGGTGTCAAGCAGTTCAGGAAGGAATTCTAGCACCTAAGCAATTAAATTGTATAGTTATGATCAAAGGACCAATATAACATACTATTATTTCCAGGGGGAAAAAGTGAACATTAAGTTCAACCTTCAATAGACAGGTCGTGTTGGATTTGCAGAACTGCAAAACAAACCACCTGAAAAGTATATCTAGAACTTCTATAATTTCCTTTGCAAGGGAAGGAAGTGCCTGAGAAGATCAATTGGAGTTTATATAGTTAATAGCACATCAAATACCCTGAAAGCACGCACACAAATTAAAAAAGAAGCAAAAAAGGAAAGACCTTTTGTAGCATTTCTAGTCCATCAACTTGCTTCTTAAAATCTGCACTTAAGAGTCTCCTAGATAAATCCTCTCTGAAGTACCTAATCATATCACTCTGCATCACAAGAATGTTGGACAGAAATTTATTACAATTCAAAAATCACAGAAAACATAAGCATGGTCATTGGTTAAAAATGGACTCACCTCTAGATCTTGAATCTGCTCAATGCGTGGGTCCTCGAACTTAAACTTTCGAATCACCATTCTTTCTCTATCTTCCTGCATGTAAGGCAACACAGTTGACAGTTCATCCATCAACTCTTTTTGAAGATTTAAAGTAGATTATGGTATACAGAGCTTAGCAGTACCTTATTTGAATCCTTAACATTTAATAAAGCTTGAGACTGAAGCGCTATATCTTGGACAGAGATAGGCTCAGACCTAGCACTCTTTGTTGCAACAGCCCGCTATCAAGATGATGAATCAAGTAGTTAGAAAGCCAAACAAATCTTAAAAGCAAACAACCAACACAAACTCAAACATACCGAAGATGCAGCTTTATTTCCGTGTTTTGGAACACCATTAGCAGTCGATTTCCCAGCCTTTTGAACACCTTTTGATGCGCCCACTGAAACTGCCTTAGCAGACTCAAATGATTCTAAGCACAAATATTGCATGGGAAAGAAAATAAACATAAGAATACTCATGTTAATCATTAACCCTGAGCAACAAAGTAGATTAAGAATGAGCTATGATACAAAACCCTACCTTGAAGGCCTCCATATGGTTTCAACTTCTCAAGAACCAAAGCTAGAGCTGGTCCATGAATGTCCTTAACTATTTTTTCAATCTAGAAAAATAAAAAATTTAAAGATGATTCACATGAATTTCATAAGAAGGGAGGAAACCAAATTCTTCTTATACACACCGTTTCATGCCCACTAACTCTCACTATCTCATTAATGCAAGCCTCGGCTGCCTTGCGAACATCTGATGATTTATCCTACATATAATCCATCAAACATTTGATCTAAACAATATTAGCCACACATACTGATTTGATAAATGAATGAGGGGGGGCAGAAAAAGCAAAAAACTGAGTGACCAAAACTTACTGTCATTGCAGCAGAGGCTGGCTTCAGAAGTTGTGCAGCTTCAGCAAAACTGCTTTGCACAGAAAGTTGCCTAGATAACCAATCAAAAAGGTCTTTACGCCCTTCCGCACCAAGTTTAGAATCCGTCAAAGCAATTGTAATATAAGGGACCTACAATAGTAGCATACTCAGAGAATAGACACAAGACAGAAGAATCGCTTAACAAAAGATTGAGACAGACCATTTTATCAAGATGAACAGCAGCAAGCCACAAATCCAAAGTATTGAGTGCACATTCTCTCATGTGCTTCTTGTTGTCACCAAGGGATTTCAATATATCAGCCAGAATACCCTGAAACGAACAATAAAGCACAACTTGAGATGACAACACAAGATTATTAACAAGATAGAAAATACAAAAGCAGAAAACGATCCAATCACCTTGCTTGCCTTCTCTACAGCTGGTCCCATCGCAGATGCAACATTACCAATTGTTGTCAAGGTTGCCATGACTATATTTTTGTTGCTATCAATGAGTCGCCCCCTAAGAGCACCAAACAACTCACCTGATAATACGATAAATGAACAAATATAATGAAGTTCACCATAAATAAACAAGACAAGGATTAGAGAGGAAGAGGGTGAGGAAAAGACACACATAGCAACAGTTTCAAAATTATAATACAAATGCTACTAAAGTACCAGTTCCAGTTGCCTGAATGCGCTTATTAGCCTCTTCCAGTATTTTATTTACAGCTTCAACTGACTCCATACGAACCTAAAAGAAAATCACAGAAGAACGTCATGAAACATCATAATAACATCATTCATTTCAGTTATAATAAATAGTTAAAGCAAGCCAGCAACATCAAATTATTTGAAAGATATTGTCAACCAAACCTTCCAATCAGGACTTTCCAAGCTCTTCAGGAGAGTCGGAGTAATCTTTCCACTAATGTCTTCACGAGGCAAGCTATCCAACCCACCAGCAGCAACTAAGGAAGACGAGTCTGATGTTTTGACTGATTTCTTGGGAGCTGCAGATGCTCCCTGAAGCAAACAAATGAAAAAAAATAAAAAAATAAATTGGACCTTTGGAAAATTAAGAAACAAAAAAGATTTAACAGAAAATACATCATGAACAGCATACCTCATATGGATTCTTCTCATACTCAGTATCAAGAGCACTGAGCAATGCAGGCTTAACATCAGTAAGGAACCCTTTAATATCTGCACAGGGAAAAGCTTAGAACCTTTTAACAAATAAATAACGAGGGAAGGACATTCAAAAGTTAATGTAATAACCTGGGCCAACAAATCTATGCAGAACACCCAAAAGCTTAGTTGAAGCATTTCTAGTGGCAGCTGCACTTGACTGCAGCCCAGTTTCTTTCAGAAAATCAATTAACTCCTGCAAAACAGGATTGCATCAGAACATACAAACTAGAACCAAGACTCGAAGAGTATCCGTAAGACAATAATACAATAAAATACTAGCATATTTAAACAAAAGCATGTAAATTCAGAAAACACACCTTAAGCTTTATGTGTGATACACCAAAATCATCAACAGCTGAAACCATCCACAAAAGTCCCTCACTAAGAACTTTAGGATTCTTATGCTCCTTCATGATCTTGTAGAGCTACATGACAAAAAACAGTTATTTTAGCAGATCATATGTTAAGGTATTAAAAAAAGCAAAAGCAAAAAAGGTATATAGTTCAAACTAAGCTTGATATGAATAAATAGTACATAAAAGAAAAACATTTAAAATCTCAACAAAATCAATAACAGATACAAGATTTTTAGAACTTTGTTGCTTTAAGCCACTTTACTTTCTTATTATATAACCTATGAAGCATGAGTACTAATACATGGCATGGACATAATACAATAATGTTACAAAGATACAGCAATATTTAAAAACTCGAAGAAGTAATACAGCTAAGTATAATATATAAAATTGACTCCAAAAGAAAAGCACCTATAAAACCACTGCCCTTCTCCCTATTTTAATAAAATACTTATTTCAGTCTTCATCTTCTCTTCTGCCAAGTTACTAAATAATTTTAGAAGCCATACATCATCTTCACCATGCCTAAGACAACATCCAACACAGTATTGCAATGGATCTCAGGGACGGCAAATCAGGCCTGGAGGTGACCTTATCGATGTTGGTCAAAACATGGGAGTTGACCTTTGCAAGAGGCTTCTCAAGCTAAAAGAGTGAGAATGAATTAACTGACTGATAAATATGAAATAGGCACTGGATTTTTAAGTTAAGATGTGAAAGCACAATATGGGGCACAGGATTTAGAGTATGAAAATGATAAGAGTTTCAGAATTGGAGAGAAAGTTAAGAAAGTGAGCGAAGAGAGGACGGAGAAGAGAGACTCAGTTCACTATATATATAGTTACGGCACAGGAGCAGAGGTAAGTTAGTTGCAGTCCCTAACTGATCTATAGCTATGCACCATCAAACTCATTCCACCATTTGGTTGACAAATGATGAAAGAACATATCTTCCTGTAGTAATGTATTAAAAATTTGTTTGTTAGTGGATAACATTTGAATGCCTATTTTTTTTCTTTTTCCACTTTTGGTCTGGCCTTTTTAAAACAGTTAATACAAGATTTCGGTGGGGGATGGGGAGTAGAGGGGCTATGGTGTGGGGGTGCACAAGAGGATTGGTTTGGTAGGAATGGAGAGAAGACGAGAGGACCAACTTTGGTACTTGATATGTAAAACATGGGATTAGGGGAGGACACTACAAGTTAATCAACAAGAGGGGTCTCAGGTGTAATTAGGGCAAACCTTGAATGGAGTCGGTGAACTTTGGCACAACTTTTATGAAGTCAAATGCATTTAATGATTCCATCTCATGAATCTTTAGACTTAGGGACAGAAAATTATCAAACATGGGAACCAGAAATCACTCATAAAACATGTTCAAAAAGATAGTCCACAAAACTATAGAGGCAGACAGAAAAGATAGAATCATAAATTCCAATCAACCATGCCCATCCTTGCTCAGAATTTTTAGGATAGACAAGTACTGAACACCCTTGTGGCCACTGGTTAAAAGGTATGCTCATAACTAGCCATGATGCTTACTCTTTCAAATACGAATCCTGGACCAACTGCTTCACAAAAAGTAGTTAGGCACTTCATAGCATGTGCACGTGTCTTAATATCTGCTACTCGCTCACTTAGCCCTATCAAGATGAATGTCAAACATGAGTAAAGAAAGCCACACAAAAAGATCTTGTTACAACAGAACTAGCTATTCTAAGCATAACCTGAATCAAACCATAATACTGACCTGAGAGGCATAGTACTACACACTTCTTTGGAAATTTAGTTGCAGTTGAAGCTATATGAGTGATAACTTCAATAACCTGCTGCTGAACCTGCTCAAGGAGAATACAGAGATTAACAGGCATACTACACCATATTTTTAATTTTCAACTATCAATAAATTGAGAAAAATAAAGCATGTTATTTAAGAAAATACAACTAACCTGAACATTTTTCTCACCCCATCCAGGCAAAGCACAGAGTAAGCGAATCAAAATTTCGACCGATTGCTCAAGATCCTGTAAGCCTTCTACTTGCTCTTTCAGTGAAGAAATAGCTGTAAAAATCTTACATTCAGAAACCTAATCAAGTATGCTAAAATAACAATATAGATAAATCAGTGGGGCCTAGAAATTTGACTCCTTGTGTTTCTAGTATGGGTCACAAACTATATTAACCCAAATTACCTAACAGAGCAGAAAGCGTTAAAAAAATTCATTTATGAGAAACAATTTCTAAAATGAATCCATCAAAATAAAAACAAGATTATATCCAAAGCTCACAACTACACGATAAATGAGCAATGAAAAACGCAGTTGAAAGCTCACAACTTCCCACTCCCCCAATAAAAAAGAGCCAGAACATAGACTGCAGGTTAATAACATGAAAAAGTCTTGAGGTAAGTTCCTGTCAGCTACTGCATTTGCACAATCCTCAAAAAACAAAGGAAATATTTTTTCCCAGAATTGTTTGTACAATTCTCATAAAACTGATAACAATCACAAACCTTCAAGACGTTCTTTCCAAACAGCACTTTTTAACTGAGTGATGGTATCTGACTGTACAAGAGAACCTACTCGGGTTTCAATCTCTTCAAGACTCATCTCAGCAGGCTGCATAATTTTTACAAAGATGGCTTAAACTATCATCAGCAATCCTGTTACAAACTATGATGGCAAACTCGAATCAAAAGGATGGAAACAAACTGAACAATTTACCTCAACATCTTCAGGTGGTTCAATTGATTTTGAAACCTTCGGTTGTGCAACACCATCTGCCTTTTTGTTTGTACCAGACTTTGCAGCACCTCCTTTCTTGGGGGCAGGCTGGGATGCAAAAAAATGTTCAATATATCACTCGGATGGAGAGAAACTAACCACATTAGTTTCGAGCAAGATGTTGTGAACTTACAGCTGCCTGAACAGGTCTTTTTCCACTGAGCATGCTTGCTGCTGACCTTTTAACAAATGCACCTTCGGAGATCTGGATGCAAATCAGGTAAAGGAAATAAATTTCCCATCTCAAAATTTTCTGAACTTTTGGCTTCTACTTCACACTTAAAAGATACTAGTTTTCTGACTTTCCAAGTTTTCAAATTCCTTCACTGACCGTAATATCACTTATTCACATAAGATTAGTCATGACAGACTGAAATCATTGTTCTGTAAGATTACAGATTTTGGATACAAAAACAACAAACAAATAAAGATTTCTAAGATGAGAATTCCCAATCCACTTATTAAAAATAAATGAACTCTCAACTATATATTTAACAACCTTCCTCATACCAAAAGGAAGTCGATATCCATTCAATCCCAAAAAACAACCCAATACAGAATGATAAAATGCAAAAGCCAGTCACCTAAGTGAAGATTAAGAGTGGATTTGGTTCAGTAGTGAATGACAGAAAAGACAGAGAAAAACAGAGATTCCATAGTTTCAAAGGCGGGAAAGGGTGGATGGAATAGAATGAAAGAAAATGAAATGGATTCCATCCAATCCAACAGACTTGTCTTTCTTTCCCCCAATTTGGGCCAATGGGATGAAATCCTCATTTGTTTTAGTCATGATTCCCTTCATAGTTCATTCTTTCCCTTCCTACTATAATTTCCACCATTTTTATGTGCCTTGGGCACTCAACCCCACCATATCTTTAAATATTCAAACAATGGAGTGGAGCCTCTACTCCACTTCACTTACCCTATTCCATTATTTCCATACCATTTCATTCATCATTGGTTATATGTAAGGAAAGTGAACCCACCTCTGCAGATGACGCACTTCCTCGTGTACCATGCACAGGTGCTGGAAGATCATACCAAATGTCAACCGAAAGAAAAATACAAAATAGCGTAACAAAATCAGAATACCTTTTCAACACATTGGCTTAGGAAGTAAATCAGTCAAACTAAAACCAAACTTACAAACCTGTGGCAGAACCACCAGGCACAGCATCTTCAGACCCTGAAATCATCTCTGAAAGTTTCTTTCTCCTAACATCATCAAGTTTCTCCAGTGACCTCTCCAGAGGTCTCATCCCAACCGACTAAAGAATATAAATATCATGAGGTTCTAACATTTAAAAAAAAAAAAAAAACGCAAGCAGATTTGAAGGTAACATGTTTACCTTCGCTATTGCTGCCAATGCTGAAAATGCTGCATCCCTCACTTCAGGAGTACCATCATTTAGGCTCTGCAAGATCCAGATTTTAGTATTTCCAAACAGAATAGATAAAGGGCAGTACATAAACATTTTATAATAAGTGTTTTTTTACAGATGGTTGGAATAAACTCCCATAGATGCAAATATATGTGGTCCTAGCTCAAGGAAAACACGATATCAAACTATTTTACCAATACTCGGTATAAATCATGACAATGAAAGGTGCTGAACCATATTCAGACAACATAGAAGTAATTAAGTATACATCACATTTGAATTGAAGACAATACTTTTCAAGGTAAAAGAATATTAAACGGTTCATATAAAACTGACCTCCATACATATAGGCACATAATCCTTATGCACCTTAGTAATTATACTTTTGTTACTGGTTTCAATACAAAATGTAACCCAGGTCAAGGTCAATGATCGCACGAGGGGGACTTTGTTTTTCGTAGCTGTTTTAACATCTGCAGCAGGATAAATATAGTATAGTCAAAAAAAAGCATATGTACTGCACTAACGGAAAAAAATGATACAACTAATCAGGCGTTAAGCTACGAAAAGACAATACCCTGAAACACCAATAAAAATCCATGCGAGTATCATACAGTTCATTAAATTAACAATACAATATAACAAGAGTAACAAAACGTTTTCCAACAAGATTGCTCAAGAAACAAGCAGTACAAGGGAAAAGATCAAATGTTTTGTTAAATAGTAACTACATACAATATTCATGTCAAGATTTTTTATAGCAGAAACACTTAATATTCATAGAAAAAATAGAATAGTCATAGAAATCCAATCCTAAGTTAAGGCTAATTTAAAGAATATGGAGGGTAACCTGCCTTCAACAATATCAACAAGGCTTATGCATCCAGCTTTGTGCATCGCTTGAAGAGTCTGAGTTAATGCCTCAGTCATAGTGGGCTTTTTCTCCTTTAATTTTTCCTACTCAAGAAGGAATTGCATTAAGTAAGCATTACTCTGAAGTTCAGTAAATGATCTACTGAAAACACACTTCACTATTTAATTTTTAAAACATTTTTATTTCTATGAAAGCTAGAATCATAATGCTACTATTACCACAAGGAATTCAAACACACAAGACAATTAGCTCTCGAAACCAAAATCAATTAATAAATTGCTACTGAAAACATACAAACTTTGAGCACATGGAGGCATGCATGAAAATTCACAAATAATATAGAATATGCAATAGAAGAACCAATTAATACATATAAAACCTGCGGAAAAAGTGCATTCAGTTGTTACCCATCCATATATTATGTGCACTGGTACTTACAAGTAAAACAGGCAACACAAAACGAGAACTTGCAGAAAAATGGGTTCTTAATCCACGAGCAAGATTGCCAAGAGCCTGAACGGCTTCAACTGCAACAGCAATATTCACATCTGTGATAAGCTGCAAGCAAAAGCTACTAGTTTAACCTTAGTCGGAAAAATAAACATATCATTAAAAAATGTCAATGAAGTTCACAATTACAGAAGATCCAACATAAAGGCCAAAACAGAACAAAATGTATCACTAAGATAAAGGCCAAAACAGAACAAAATGTATCACTACAAATTATGAAGCAACCTTATTATAAAGATATATTATGATCTAATGTGTGTAGCACAAACATGTTAGTAGGTGCATTCGGGAAAGCTTAAAGATTAAAGTTATTTTAACAATCCAAATATATTTATATAATTGATTTTTATATAATCAATTATGCAAGAATTAATTTCTGTTTTCCTGGTTCAGCTGAAAATTTATTTTAAAAGTAATCTATTTTGTTTGAATTGTATGAAAAATGTTGCTATTATATTGTAAAATTAAAAATTAATAAAAAGAGTATGATAGTTTACAGTATCCAGTAAAATCATTACAATTCTAAAATTGCCAATTTCTGCTCATAATCATAAGCTTCAAAATTTTCATATATTCATTAGCTATTTTTCAGCTTAAAATTACCAGCTTTTGGTTATAATCTAATTTTCTAAAACAGCTTTTCTTTGAGGGGGAAAAAATGTTTTTAGAAGTATAGAAACATGACTATTTAGATAGGGAAAAAAAAAAGAGTGGTGAAAAGTAGCAACAAATATCAGGAATATTTAGAAAAGGGTATGATAGTTTACAATATCCAGTAAAATCATTACAATTCTAAAATAGCCAATTTCTGCTTATAACCATAAGATTCAAAAATGTTCATACATTTCATAAGCTATTTTTCAGCTTAAAATTACCAGCTTTTGGTTATAACCACATCTTTTCTTTGAGGGGAAAAATGTTTTCAGAAGTATAGAAACATGATTATTTTTTTAAAAAAAAAAAGTGGTGAAAAGTAGCAACAAATATCAGGAATATTTAGAAATCAGTTGACCAACATTGCATGCAGAAACAAGACGAGACAAACCCTAGAGTAGGTAAACAACTAAATATAAATAAATGAAATGAAAAACGCCTGAGCCATTGGACTTCCACTAAATGCAACCCTACCCTAACCATGTTTATTTTAGAGCTAGCAATACTAACAAATAAGACCTCAGGGTAGTTTCCAACAAGAAATCCCATATCAGCATCACCTGATAATCAGCATGATATATATCCTAACTAGGAAACAAACACACTATTAGATTTGAAATAGAGCTAGAAAAAGTGTCAAAGCATGACAAGTAGATGGCCAAGCTGTTTCATTTGCATGACACAAATCATACAAAATACCTTCTTTAAGGTCCGACAAACTTCCGAAAAATCACCGGGAGAAATCTTTTTAGTTGATGCAAGCTTTGTTAGCTCAGCCACAGCATCCTTCCGTTCAGACCACTTGGTAGCTTTCTAGTGATTAATAATACAGAAAGGAAATGAAAGAAGGGTTCAAAGCCATCCAACAATAAATTAAAGGTGTATTAAAATAGTAATAAATACAATCTGAGAGATGGGCAAGGAAACTGACCACTCCTTCCCAGAATCCTAACTTCTCCAAAGGAGTCAATATGTCAACAGGATCAACAAGGTCATATTCATCTATCTCTTGAGGAGCTGCTAATCGAAGTGATTGATGAGTTAGGGATGGTAGCACCACCAAGGAAAGGCAAGTCATGTTCTCAGAAAAATAAAGTGAACTCTACTAGCTCCAAAATCAACTACATACCATCATTCCCAGATTCTTCAGTAGGGCCAGGACCAACAACATCAGCTACAGTTTCTGGTTCAGGCTCCTTGTCTTGCTCAGATCTAAAACATGATGGGCAATTATTAAGATGATGTCAAACCCACAAATTGAATTTTATTCACATTAGTTGTTAAAGCACTAGTTACATTCACTGTTGGTTTAACACAAATTTAAATTTACAAAACACTACAGCACATAAACAGTGTTCCATGACACCTCTCATATGGATTTGTTGAGTGTCTTAAATACAGCATTGACTAATTATTGTAAGCTGTATTTTGGTATATAAAATGTTGTTATAGCTACAGGCTGTTTAGTTGCTTTGGGTATACAAAGCTTGCTTGACCAATGCCATCTTCTCATCGAAAGTCCCTATGACTGCATTTGTATGACTACGTTTTTTACAAACACAGGACACTAAGACAAAATCATGTTCGGTAGATGAGACATGGACAGAGACATTGTGTCCTAAGACACTGAATTAGTCTACTTTGTGCCCTTCCTTCCTGTCAGGAAGGACATAGAGACACTGGCGGAGACACAATTTGTTTTTTTCTTCTATTGTCCCTATTAATTTTTCAAATTACATTTTTTTACCATTCTATTCTTTTTTTAATTTTGTGTGAAGAAAAAAAAATGAAGGTAAACTGGATTTTTATTATTTATTCTATCTTATATTCAGTTTATCACCAAACAAAACACAAAAACACTATGTCCTCAGTGTCCTATTTTGTCCTGTTCTCAAAACCAAACGCAGCCTATGTGGCTAAACAAGACTTCAAGCATAGAAAAAAACAAAAAAACGGAAATTAAATGAAAATAGTTACCACCAAGAATTATAACTATTTCGATTGAGAGAAATGAAGATATTTAAAACAGCAAGTCTTGAGATGTCGTTTCAATTAGTTTGCTGATGGGCATCAGCTTGCATATCGTGTAATATTTATGTATTATTGGAAGACTTTCAGCATCTTTGAACATGTTGTATTCTGTTGAACTTATTAGTCCTCATTAGTCATCCTCCAGCAGAATCCACCAAGTTACAACAAAACATCATTTTGTGTCGTCACATTTTTACTATTTTTCCTATATGAAGATCTTGAGCAAGAATAACTACCCTTTTGGTCACATGTTTTATTGGCCTAAACCCTACTAATAGTCTTGTTCATGTCGTCTGGATTCTGAAGTTAGTTTTTACAGTAACAATGTGGAAACCAAATACAGTTTCTACTCACATATACATTCCTGCTAAGACTCTTCCACCTCTTATTTTTAGTTAGTCTTAAATTCTTTTTAAATTTTTTTCCCTGTCTCAGATTATTAATATTTTACTTTGAAAAGATTTTCAGAAAATACACTTCATAAGAAGCATAAAGTGCCTACCAATTTCTGGTAAGAATATAACAATATTTTCAATGTTTCCTTTTAGCATTTAGATGTCTTTTCAGGAGTCTAAACACAACAGAAAATGAACAAATATCTGGAACAAACACAGCAGATATACATTTTAAAAATCGAAAACTTAAATCAGTGAAAAGAAAAGGAATGCAATAATCAATATAATTCAAAATTTGTTAGAGAGAGAGAGAGAGAGAGAGAGAGAGAGAGAGAGAGAGAGAGAGAGAGAGAGAGAGAGAAGGAGACGGAGGGAGGGAGGGAGGGAGGGGGGGGGGGGGAGTTGTGTATTGCATCACATTGGAGTAACAGACACATGCCCCAGTGAGCACTTAATGCATCCTAACATTGCAATGATACTCAGGAAGGACGAATTCAAAACAAGAAAATCTACCTTATTTTGCGGGATGGCTTTGCTGTTCCCATAACATTTATAAGCTCAGCTTCCAGTTCTTTTTTCTTTAGAAAAGAGTAAATTGGAATCAGAATTTGCATATATAAGATAAAGAGAGGGGGGATTAAGAACTACAATAATAAATATTGGCATACCATTGTATCTCTCATTTTCTCAAACAAAATTGATTTTACAGGATCTTTACCAATCCATCGACAAAGCTCAAGAGTCAACCCTTTAGAGGATGCACGAACATTTTGATCGGAATGATCAAAGAGTTCAGGAAGCATCTTCAAAATTCTTTTAGGCGGCACAATCTTCGCTCCAAACTCACTGGCAGTATGAAAAAATGATAATTCTGTGTAATAAATTAATTAAACTATCGTAGATTTCGCAATGGAGAGAACAACACCTTAAGGCTTGAAACATAACATCTATTGCAGGAACCACAGCTTTAGCAACTTTGTTTTTTATCGCCTTCTCCATTGCATCCTAAAATTATCAGAAGGCAAAAGTCTAGATAGTTGAGAAAAAAAATAGGAAAGGAGAAGACTAGTAGTTTGAAATCTATTTATGTGTAACTCCCAGAAGGAATTAAACATTCAAAATTCAATATGTAAAACATACTATGAACCATGAAACACAGAAAGTTTATTATAAACAAAAAAACTCTCAATCAAACCTCAGAAGCACATAAAAAAATAAGAATAAAAAATAAAATAGAATCTGACGTTTTGTTAAGTAAATGCACATCAAGATCATGAGTAGTAATAATAAGAGATCAGAATAGCAATATATTACTGATGTTCATGTGGGGTTTCCATTTTGTTACTAAGAAAAGCTTCTCCTCATTGTGCACCTTTACAAATCTAATAAAATTATTGTTCTTCTACGCAAAAATAAATTCCTGATGGGGGCAAAATGCATGGTCTCAATACTCATTTTAAGGACTAGTATTAGTTGACACTTCTGTATATAAAAAACCTCAAGTTGCATCATTACGCATTACAAATAAATTAAAGTTTTATGAAAAACTAATACTAGGATGAATATGCACTTGGGTTTTACTAAAGACTAAAACCCATTCTTTTTTGTATTCTTCTTCAGAGGTAAAATAGGATGAATATGCACTTGGATTTGCACAGGAGCAATAAGTACACTCACTAGCCCCCCTGAGAAGAATCTCCATTCTCCAGTACCTAAATCCCAGCATAAACCCATTTCGCCAAAAGTATGCAAACAGATGAAACTAAGACGTGACTAAACTAGATCTGGCACGAGTAAAGCACACAAGAAAGGAGGACATACGCTACAATTTGGCATTTTATAACAGCAATAAGCTTTATTATCTGTGTGCATTGTAAATATACATCAAACAAACACTAAAAACCTATTGACTGAGACAAACTGTGCAACGACTAACCACCTGGCAGCAAGACAGACACAGTGACACAAAATACCAAGCGAACTACAAAAGACACCTCATTCAGAGGCAACCAAAACAATCACGGGAAAGAAGAAATACCAGAAAAGCATCGACAGCCTCCAATTCCACCCAGAGCATAAACACTGCCTGAGCCTTTTCCACAGTCTTCGGTCTTCCAGTGAGACATTTGGCTACAATGGCATCACAAACTTCCTTCCCAAACCTATTCTTCCCAATTTCAAATTCAAATTCACGTTGAAAATCAAACAGAACCATGCAGGTAACTGTGGAGCGAAATCAGAAACATAGAAACAAAACAACACAAAAATCTATTAGGAAACTCACCTGCCGGCATCAGCATCAGCAGCTCGCAAGTAAGCAATCAGGGCATCGAGAGCCTTCTCCTGTACTGGCGCATTCGAATCCGCCACAGTCTTCCTAAAAAACGGACCTGCCACCAAAAAAAATAAAAAAATATAAATAAATTCAAATTTGAAAAACCAACCGCATCAAGATCCGAAAAACAAAATGCAGCACAAGCACGAGCATCCGAAAACGGAAACACATCCAGATCCGCAAAATTCGAGATCGGAACGTCGTGGAAAAAACCTAGCAGGCGGAGATTACTAACCGAATTCACGGATGCGAGGGTCCTTTGGATCGGTGATGGAGTCGCATAGCGCGGCCAAATCGATGTTTGCCTCGTTGCGAACCTTCCAGTTCTTGTGGAATAGTCGATCCTCCCATGGCAGTTTCTTTGCCTCCTTCAGAAGCTTCTCTTCCTCCGACATTGCTCGCTCGCTCCGCTACCCAACCCTATCTATTCGATCTCCGCCGAAAGAAACGAAGAGAAAGAAGAAGCAACCAAATTTTAGATAGCCAGAGAAAGAGAGTATTCTGTGAGTTGCGCTTTTTTGTTTGTGTTGGTTGCGTTGTGTGTTGTGTGTGTAGAGAGAGAGAGAGTAGCGCCGGCGAGTGGAGAGAGAGAAAGGAGAGAGAGGGGGAAATGAAAGGGAAAACAGAGAAAGAGCGTGGAAATGATTTTTTATCTTTCGCTTCAAAAACACAACTGCGAAAAAATTTTCTTTTCTTTTTTTTTTTTTTTTTGGTTTTGGATTTAGTTTTACGTTTTTTTTTTTTCGGTGTTCGGCACTAGGGAGTTGGGACAGAGGTGGTATTTTGGGGTTTACGTTAATGTTGACACTTAACACCCACGCGGTTCTGCGCAGCGAGTGGGTATAACGCGTCCAATAATATGGAGCCGCGTGGCATGTTTAATTTTTTCAAATTTAGGTCACTGTTTGGAAAATTTGAAATTTGCTCTCTCACCTGGCAAAAACAATCTTGAGGACCGGTTATCTAGAGTTGAAAATAGTCAAAATACAGATTTGTAGTCTTGTAGAAACAACGGTATTGTTCATTTTTGTGACTAGCCATGACAATATTATTCGAATTTATAAGTATTTATTTTATCTTATTTGTTTGAAGTGGGTAATTACTAGTTTTGAAATAGTGTGAGTTTTGAGCGGAGTAGGTCTTTGGATGAGGGGAGACAATATCGAATTTAGGTAATGTTCGTTTTTATCTGTTCTGATATATATATGTAAAATAATTAATAATATTATATTATATTTAAGTTAGAGTTAAATTTTAAAGTGGTTTTCTGAACTTACAATCGAGTTTCGAACTCATTCCTAAATTTAAAATTATTTCAAATTTGTCTCTAAATTTAACAATGGTCGTTTTTGAGGGTATTTTTCGACGACAGATTGATGACGTAGTTAGACGAAAATCACACTGAATTTGTAAACGACGTCATTTCCTTTTTGACCTCCAAATACAACTGAAACGAAGTCGTTTTGAGTATTGAGAATAGTTTAATGCGCATAATCCTAGTATTTCTATGCATTGGGGTTATTGTGCTCACTTCTTCCTCCCAATTTACAGAGCTTATGTACCATAAACCTAATAACTCTAAGTACCCTAATCAAATCTGATAACACATATCCACCTCCATCAATACCACTATCGAATTTAACATACTTCCCATCAACTCTTTGGCAAGCATACAGCACATCTCTAACCAAAACCTTTTCAAAAAACTCATTCTCTTCCCAAATCAAATTGACAAAATCTCTAAACGCAAGCTTTTCCTATTCTTGAGATCCTTTGAAACCAATAGAACCCGTTAAACCAATTTTTTTTGTTATTATCCTCCAAAGGCTTAACAGAAGAAGAATCCTTATCCTTACGGAAATCGACATTGTCGGAGAAGGACAAATTGGGCAAGAGATTAGAAAAACAATACTAAAATTCGCATCTTTGCAATCCTTGAAGATGATCTTGATAAGGCAGATGACAGTCCACTTGTTGTTGATGTTGCCGGGGCCGGTCTTGGAGGAGAACTTGGCAAAGAGGTTGGCAAAAGAGAGAGCGAGAGAGAAGCCTCCATGAGAGTCGAAGCGGCGCTTGACGGAGTCGATGGCAGCGACATCAGGGGCAACGGAGTGGGTGAGGCGGCTGCAGAGAATGCATTGGGCATAGCGGAGGGAGTTGATGGTAGAGCCATCATCGTTGAGGAGGAGAGGAGGCATATTACGAGTTTTCGCACCAGATATGAAATCTTGAGTTGTTTTTGGGCGCTAAAAAGAAACGACGACGTTTATAAGTTCGCCTGGTTTTTAGTGTGGCTTCCGTACAACCACGTCATCAATCCATTGCCAGAAAATATCTCAGGAACGACTGTTGTTTAGTTCAGGGACATATTTGAGACAATTTTAAGTTGAGGGACAAGTTCGAGACTCGATTGAAAGTTCATGGACCAAGTTGAGATTTAAGTATTTAACTTATTTAAGTTTTTATTTTAATTTATGTTATTTATATGATGATGGTTAAATAAATTTTGAAATTTAATTTTATTTGTTGGATTTTAATAATTATAGAAGTAAAATAGATACATGTAGGAGCGGGTTAGAGTTTAACATTTTACTACTGGTAAATAGGAGATGGACGAATTCTATGCAGATTATTATAAAATGGGACGAAATCGGATAGAACAAAAATCCACCCCTACCCATTCAATTGTCACCTCTATTCACAACTTTATGGCGGGCATATATCGTGATCCTAAATGTCAATTTCATTTATTTTGATCCAATTTTAAAGTTAACAGAAATAAATTAAATTAAATTGAATTGATCTACTGTGAAATTAATATTTAAAAATTTATAAATTTTCTCCTCCAATAGATTGGCTCAAGATCAATGCCGATTAGGCAGTTAAGCATAATCCAAGTCTAGTCAGGTGTGGGACTCTGGTCAGAAACAACGATAGGAGATGGATAATGGACTTTTCAAGAAACTTGGGTATATGTTCAGCCTTTCTTGCTAAACTGGGGCGCTTTTTTATGGGTCTGAAAATAGCGTCGACGCTAGAGGCTCCAGAAAAGTTTGAATAGTTGAAAAAATTAAGTGTCCTAACATGAAGGTAAGTTCAGGATCAGTGTTATATATGACAGAATCAAAGACCACTTGCATGAAGATCACACGTGTACAAAAAAAAAAATCAAAGACATACTCTGTAAATCTAGAACTTCCCCTTCGAAGAATCAATTTTGCTCTTTGTAGTGATGTAATTGGGACATCTTGACTCAGGATGGTTAATCTTGTGAAATTTTCGTCCTTCTTTTGGGCTTTGGCTCCTTTTGTCAACCAAAACAATTTCGTAAACTTTATATATTAAATTAATAAAATTTTATTTTCAAAAATTAAATTTAACAAATATTATATTATATTTATATTAAAATAAATTATTTTAAAATATAATAATATTATATAATATAAAATATTAATTAAAATATAAAAATATAATATTTCATTATTAACTTTACTCAAAAATATTTTTTTTAAATAATAAAAAGTAACTTCGCCCTAAGACAAGTCACCCAAAGCATAATCCGAACCCAATTCAAAAAATAATGCCAGATAAAAACGATAAATCCAAATCTAACAAAATATGTATTGAGTTCGAATTAGATTTTAAACATCCCTATCTTTATATATATAGCTAAGTAAAATTAGTGACGGATCCAAAAAATTTTAAAAGTGGAGACAAATATTATACATGTATCATAATAAAAAAAATTATTATTATAAAATATAACCAGTTTTTTAATTATTTGAATAACACATCTATTAAAGAATTAATAATCTAAAAGAATAAAATATTATTTAAAATATTATTTTTATTTTATATTTTATATATAAAAAATATAGAATAATTTTTATTATCATTATAGTCAAGTTTTTCATTTTAAAGCAAAGAACTTTTAAAATGACAAAATAAGATTTTAATTACCATTAAATTTATAATTTTCATAATGTGTGAGTTTGTTATATTAATTAGAATCTCATTTTTTTTTTATTTTACTAATCTCTTCTCTTTAGGTAAACATAATCTCTTCTCTTTAGGTAAACATAATATCTTTAGGTAAATATATATAGGTGGTATATCTAGTGAGAAAAGTGTCTTTATATAAAAAATGAGAGGATTTAATTATAACTATTAGATTTATATAAATGACTAAAATTACACTATAAAATTTAAAGAGAGAATGTATATAATTAATGTGTTTGAAATTAGAGAAAAGAGATCAGTAATATTCTAATTAGGGAGAGAATAATTAATTTAAAGTATATTTATAATTTTAAATATTTTAAATTATATTATTTAAAATATAATTCAATATATGAAAAGTTACTTTAGTTATGAAATAAATATTGTAATAAGTAGTTTATTTTATTATTCTTTAACTAAGAATGAAGAGTTACTTTGGTTATAAAATTATATCCGTTATTTTCTTAAAAAAATTGACAAATATATTTTAAAAACAAATTACTCCTAAAATTACATCTCACTATGAAATAGATTTATCTTTAATTCTATCGAAGAATGTGGGATATACGGTACATGATGTACCGATAATGATGATTTGTTAGGATATATCTATATTTATTCATTAATGCTTCGCTTTCTTAATGTATTTGCAATAATTTTTTGTTTACAAATGTTAGGTGTACAGATTTTAGTATTATAGTTATTCATATAAAAATAGGGCAAAAAACTTAAATAAGCTAAGGAGAGCACAAATTTACATGATTAAGCTAATTTAAATTCAGCTTCATCAATCAACCAAAACACAATAATATGTAGTTCGAATCAGCTAAGCTCGAACTCCATTTCTATATAATTCGAATCATGCTGATTCGAATTATGAAGAGTCACCCAAAACATGTAATTCGAATTCACCTGGTTCGAATTACACAGTAACAGTAATTCGAACCAGGCTGATTCGATTTACTCCCCAATTCCAATTCCTATGTAATTCGAAAGAGGCTGATTCGAATTACACATTGTACAATTCAAATTAGGCTAGTTCGAATTAGTGAGGACCAGACCTGTATATATATGGTGTGAATGTGAGTTGCTCTCATTAGAGGGAAAAATGGCTAATGAGGAGAGTTTTGTAGCGTTGGTTTACCACAGAGGTTCGATTAAGAGAAAACTCGTTCCGGTGTGAAGTTCACTGATAAGGATCCTCTCAGTATTTTCGTGAGGCCTACGATGAGCTATGATGACTTGTTAACTCTATACTGGTGAAACTTGGTCTGGAAGGTGTGAAACGGGTTAAGAAGTTTTTCTATCGCATTCCAATCACGGTGCTCCAAGAAACCGTGAAGTATGATTGTTTCACGATCGGGAGTGATGAGGACTTGCAGGTCATGTTTCATTATCGCCGGCAGTTTCCCGAAATGAGGACACCAGAGCTATTGGCAAAGTTAGTTGATGTGGTATCCAGCTCGGGGGGTTCGAACTAGAATACCCCTACCATAGGGACGGTAGCCGGTTCTAGCTCCAGACCTGCCGTTGCTTCTTCCTCCGTCCCTGTGTACGAGCCACCTGTCCAACCTGTCGCCTCCCCTTCGTTCGCTGTTGATCTCAACGGCAGCGTAGGCGACGAGGTTGGAACCGGAGAATTTCTGCCGACCTCTTTACAGTGTGTTACACCGGCTGGGGCCGGAGATGGATTGTTGGATGATTCAGAGGACGATGATGTGGAGCCGGATATGATTGTTGATGACAGTGGCGATGATATTGGAGTGAGTGAGCCTGCAGGGGCGGGAGGTGGTTCTAGCTCTGGCACACAGCAGTACCCTCCACATTTTTCATCTTTGGACTTGGATGCCATGAGGCAGGAGGGGGTTCCTGGGGAGCCTGCTGGATTTGGCGCTAAAGATGCGGAAGGGTCTGCAGGTTTGATAGAGTTTCAGGTTGGTCAGCAATTTTAGGATAAAGATGAGGCCCTGTTAAGTGTCAAGACTTACAGCATCCGCCGAGGGGTACAGTACAAGGTAGTGGAGTCTGACTATCGCCGGTATGTGGGCAAGTGTTCTGAGTTTGGAAATGGGTGCACATGGTTGATTCGGCTAAGTCTCCGGCAGGGGAAGGGCATTTGGGAGGTCAAACGGTACAATGGACCGCATACGTGCCTCGCGACATCCATCTCTAGCAACCACATGAGTTTGGATTATCATGTGATCTCGGCATTCATTATGCCAATGGTTAGGGCTGATGCATCCGTCAGCATCAAGGTGCTCCTAAATGCCATAGCCGCACACTTTGGGTTTAGGCCGACGTACAGGAGGGTCTGGTTGGCGAAACAGAAGGCTGTTGCCCTCATCTATGGTGACTGGGATGAGTCGTACAACGAACTCCCTAGGTAGGTCTTAGGAGTCCAGGTGACAATGCCTGAGACTGTTGCTGTCCTTAGGACGAGCCCTGTTGGAGTTGGGGGACAACTGGACGAGTCTCAAGCTTATTTTCACAGACTGTTCTGGACGTTTCCATCGTGTATTGAGGCATTCCGTCATTGCAAGCCGTTGGTTAGTATTGACGGCACCCATCTGTATGGCAAGTATGGGGGAACGTTGCTTGTCGCGATTGCACAGGACGGGAACTCCAACATACTCCCTGTTGCATTTGCACTAGTTGAAGGTGAGAATGCCGAGTCCTAGTCCTTCTTTCTCTCCCACCTGCGTCAGCACGTGACACCGCAGCTGGGTCTGTTGGTTATATCGGACAAGCATAACGGCATCAAGGCCGCGCTTGAGGCTCCCGACGGAGGATGGCTACCTCCAGCTGCATACCGTGCATTCTGCATTTGACATGTAGCAGTAAATTTCGCCCTAACCTTCAAGGGCAAAGACGCAAGGAGGGTTCTTGTGAACGCAGCGTATGCTAAGACCGAGGTAGAGTTCGATTACTAGTTTGATATTCTGCGGTCTGAAGACCCTGCGATGTGTGACTGGGTGAACCGGATTGAGTATTCATTGTGGACACATCATTGTGATGAGGGGCGGAGATTCGGGCATATGACGACGAATATCTCTGAGTGTGTGAACTCAATCCTCAAGGGTGTCAAAAACCTCCCTGTGTGCTCGCTGGTGAAGGCAACATACGGAAGATTGGCCGAACTATTTGTCCGCAAGGGGAGAGAGGCTGAGGCCCAGCTGGGTACCGAACAACAATTCAGTCAACACCTGGTGAAGTGTATCGAGGCCAACTTGAAGACGGCGAGGTGTTTCACGGTGACGTTGTATGACAGGGATAACTCGGAGTTCACCGTCGTAGAGACGACTCCGACTGGTTCGTTCTCACTGGGTAGCTACAGGGTCTCACTTGGATCTCAGATATGTGACTACAGATACTTTCAGGCACTTCATTTCTCGTGTCCGCACGCCCTGGCATGCTGTGCCTACTCACGGATTACTTGGCAGCCGTACGTCCACCAGGTGTATCGTCTTAGTTTGGTATTCAGTGTATATCGAATGGGATTCACACTCCCATCCCAGAGGGTTTCTGGCCACCATATGATAGGCCGACAGTGATCCTGGATCCAAACAAGAGGTGCGCAAAGGAGGGTCGTCCTATGTCCACTCGGATACGGACCAATATGGACGAGGCAGATCCGAATCGGCCGAAGAGATGTGGCCTCTGTTGGTAACCCAGACACACACGTCGGAGTTGCCCACAGGTCGGAGGACCATCCCATACTGGGGGCATTTGAGTAAGTGTATTGTTATCTTTATTACTGCGTCCATTTTACTTTTGCGTTTGGATTACACTGTAATAGGTTTTCTTAGGTGGAGTTGCTGAGGGATAAAATATGTTAAACTTATTGTGATGTACTTTGCATGGTTTTATTAATTAATGAACATGTTCCGTTTCCGTTGTCAAGTACGAAATGTCCGATGAATAGATAAAGCGGTAACGCAATCTACATATTAAATGATGCATGACAAGCAAAGTATAAAAGAACTTAAACAGACAATGGAGTTCGCACTATCAATTTAACGGAAACATGATCAAACAAGAAAGAACTCAAAGGCAATAACCAAAATACAACATGGTTGATACAAATACATAAAAGAAGTAAATACAGTTCCTTAAGGCTGTGTTTGTTTCTAAGAACATGATAGGACAAGACATTGAGAATAGGACAGGACAAGACACTGATGGACAGAGACACAAAATTTTGTGTTCTTGTATTCTGTTTGGTTATAAACTAGAACAAATTATGAAAATTCAATTTATTCTCATTTTTTTCATTAAAAAAATTTGAGATGAAAAATATAACAATACAAAATATAATTATGAAAAATGAACAAGAATAATGAAAGAAAAAATAAAAATTAAGTTGTGTCCCTTGTTAGTGTCTTTGTGTCCTTCCTATCAGGATGGACACAAAATACACTAATTCAGTGTCTTTGGATACATTGTCTCTGTCCATGTCTCCTTTGCCAAACACGATTTTGTATCTTAATGTCCCTGTCTCAGTGTCCTGTCTCTGTAAACAAACGCAGCCTAAGATACAACAGTGATAATGAAATAAAGTCATACAACATAGAGAAATCATCTGAATAGATGCGAACCGGTGAAGCAACGACAGGGTACCCATGTCCTATGGCCTCTCCGAATAAGCGGCTCCTTATCCTCGATCTCATTCTCATCCTCATCCGGGGCAGACTGCGCCACTGGCCTAGGCTGGACGGGTGCCCCGGACGGCCCGACAACTGAATGTGACCCAGCAGTATAGGCAGAAGGAGGGGTACCACCCAATGCAAAATGGTCAGGAGCAGGCACGGTAGGAGGCTCATTCAGATCAACATCTAAAGGTGGCTATGTCCCCGACGTCTGACCACGCCGACGGGCCGCATCATCCTCCTGCATGATAGCAGTAATCTCATCAAGAAAATGTGATCCGCCAAAGTCCGCATCAAGACCATCACCGGTCAGGAAGTCTGAAAACATCGTCCCCGGGCTAACCCATGGGGTACTCTCCTGAAGTG
Source organism: Arachis hypogaea (assembly GCF_003086295.3). Taxonomy (NCBI): domain Eukaryota; kingdom Viridiplantae; phylum Streptophyta; class Magnoliopsida; order Fabales; family Fabaceae; genus Arachis; species Arachis hypogaea. The sequence goes on from NC_092054.1 coordinate 144,174,376, forward strand.
TCTGATCATGGATAGGCACACCGACGAAGTAATCGCCTAGGGGCCCTGAACCAAGTCCACCATCCCCATGCTCAGCCCCATCACCCATACCGGAGCGGTACCACTCTCCACCATGATCGCCATGATGGAGACTAACACCCCCAACTCCAGCATGCCCTCCAGCGTCACCACCGACAAGTCCGTGCTGATCGCTGCCGTCGTCGTCGTCACCACCATCACCGTGATCGTGATCCGCCGCACGCCCTCTCCGTCTGCCTCTACCCCCTCGTCGTCTACCTCCACGTCGACCGTCCGCGTCATTGATAAACCACTATTTTATGGTTTATCTGGTGTTCAATTGAGTGTTTCATCAAGTCTTTACCCACTTATTCATACTAATTGCATGATTTTACAATTCCTTCCTAGTTATGTTCTATGGTTGAAAACTTGCTTCCTAGAGACCTTTAATTTGTGTATTTTAATTCTCCTTTATACCATTCAATGCCGTGATCCGTATGTTAAGTGTTTCAGGCTTTATAGGGCAGGAATGGCTTAGAAAATGGAGAGGAAGCTTGCAAAAATGGAAGGAACACAAGAAACTAAGAAGATGACCAACGAGCATCGACGCGCACGCATGGCTCACGCGTGCGCGCGATATGAAGAAATTATCAGCGACGCGTGCACGTGCCTAACGCGTACGCGCAGATTGGAGTCTGCACAAAAGACACACACGCGTGGACGACGCATACGCGTGACAAGGAAATTTACCAAATGATGCGCACGCGTGACTGATGCGTACGCGTGACTTGCGCGATCTGCAGAAATAACAGAAAATGCTGGGGGCGATTTTGGGCTGCATTTTGACCCAATTTTCGGCCCAGAAACACAGATTAAAGTCAGGGAACATGCAGAGACTCAACACACATTCTCATTAGGATAGTTTTAGGTTTTTAGATCTGAATCTAGAGAGGATTACTCTCCTTCTAGGTTTTCTTTACATTCATAGTTTATTAGTTTTATGCTTTTGCTTTAGGTATTGAAGAGTCATCACCTCCGTTGAAGATACTATTCTAGTTTGTTTCCTTACTTGCTCTTTTATTTATTCCATATTCTTAATTCTTGTTTAGAGTGGTAATTGGATTATTTTCATGGATTGTTAATGCAAAAGATTACTTTTACTTTTATAATTTTGAATCCCTATTTTATTTAAATTATCATGTCTTCTTCTTATATTTCTCTGAGTGTTATATTCATGTCAATGGAGTAGATTCCTTACTTGAGGGGGTTGATTAAAAGGAGACACTTGAGTTGGAAGGCTTAAGTGATGATTAAACTGGAAGTTGTTGGCTAGTTCTGTATTTACTAACGCTAGACCTTCCCAAGGGAGAGGACTAGGATTTGCAAATAAGAGTTAGCTCAATCACTTGACTTTCCTTTATTTAGTAAGGATTAACTAAGTGAAAACAACAATCTTTTTGATACTACACTTAAGAGATCCCAACAAGGATAGAACTTCCGATTAATCATTCCCCCAGTCAAGGCTTTTTAATTCGGATATATAATTTTGTTTTGATTACAATTATTTATTTTTTGTCATTCAAATCTCAAAATCTCTCGAAAAAATTCCTGATTAATAAATTAGCACCCTTTCTAGCAACTCATTGGGAGACGACCTGGGATTCATACTCCCAGTATTTTTATTCTAACTTTGTGAGAACCTTTCTAAATTGATGAGGCGGATTTTAGCTGGTTAAGAGCTATACTCGCAACGCTATTCTTATATTACAATCTCTTAATTGGCCTAATTTCTGCCACGCACCAATTTTTGGCGCCGTTGCCAGGGAGTTGCAATAGTGTGCTAAATTATTAATTAGTATACACATTTTATTTTTATTTGCATATTTTATTTTTATTACCATGAGCTATATGTTTCTCTCATTGAATGACGCGTTCACTGCCTGATCCGATCTTAGCCGCATTTGATCCTGAAATTGAAAGAACTATTTCACGTATTAGGCGAGCTCGACGTCGGTTAGCCTCTGTGGGTGGTGAAGTGATTGTTATCGATTCACCAGTCTCATTTGAGGGCGAATATGAACCACCATCCGAGAGCGAAACAAGCTCCTTTACTACTGATTCAGTTGATTCACGTGCAGATAGAATGGCGGCACCTAGGAGAATTACTCTCCAGGAAGCTGGAGCCCCAGATTTTACAATGCAGCCGTATCAAGTGCATCATCCAACTCTGGCTACAGATTTTGAACTGAAGACTGCACTAATCAACTTGATGCCCAAGTTTCATGGCTTACCTACTCAGGAGCCCATCAAGCACCTCAGGAATTTTCAGACAGCCTGTTCTACTGTTAGGCGTCAGGGTACAAATGAAACTTCTATTCTATTAACTGCCTTCCCGTTTTCTCTTGAGGAAAAGGCGAGGGAGTGGTACTACTCCCAACCTGAAGCGACTATTACCAATTGGGATATGCTCAGGAGAGAATTTCTGGAAAAATACTTTCCAGCTGAGGTTACAGATAGATTGAGAAAAGAGATCTCATGCATTGTTCAAGGTGAATTAGAAACTCTCTATGAGTACTGAGAACATTTTAAGAACCTTCTAGACGCATGCCCCCATCACATGATTGACAGGCTAGTGTTGATCAGCTATTTCACTCAAGGCATGAAGCCTCGGGATAAAACTACATTAGATGGTGCTAGTAATGGTTCTCTGAAGAAGTACAAGATCGCAGATGAAGCATGGCAACTGATCAGCGACTTAGCTGAGTCCACCAGGAATCACAGGCACAGAAACAGCCACTCAAAAGTTGTTGCAAAAATTTTCTCTAGCGTTGAGACTTCTGCTCTTACACAGAGTATATGTGAAATGACCAACCTACTGAAGCAATTATAGTTGAATCAACAACAACAATCTCAGCCTTCCCCACCACAGCAAAGCCAACAGTTAGTCCCCCAAAGAGTATGCGGCATATGTGCTGATTATAGTCATTATACTGATAAATGTCCGCAGCTCCAACAAGAAGACAATACTGTGGCAGCTACTGATAACTTCTATGACCGCCCGAATCAAGGATACAATCAGCAAGGCGGCAACTACAACCAAGGTGGGAACTATAACCAAGGATGGCAAGACAACTCCAACCAAGGTTAGAGGGATAATTCCAACCATGGCTGGAGGGACAACTATAACAAAGGAGGCAGAGACAACAGTGAAAACCAGAGGTAGAATAACAACAACAGACAGCAGAATCAGAACCAACCTTACAGAACTCCTCACCTAAGGCCATCACAAGGACCCCAGCACAACCAATAACAGGTCCCTCAGATCACTTATCCCACTTCCTCATCAAATGACGAGATGCTTCGTTCTCTCGCACAAGGACAACAAGACATGCAGACTACACTGAACTCTACTCTAAACGGTCTGAATGCCACTTTACAAGCTCTCGCCGCCCGGATAGATTCATTACCTACTTTCACTAACCAACCTTTAAGCTCCAGTGGAATTCCTTCTCAACCCTTACCTAACCCCAAGGATAGCATCAATGCCATCACTTTAAGGTCCGGAACCACACTGCAAGAGAGGAACCAAGAGGAGCCAAGCCCACAGGTACACACCCCAGCTGAGGATATGGTAGAAGTGGAAGATGCTGAAGAAGAAGAGGAAGTACAAGACAAGGTTGAAGAAGAAGTAGTTCAGCAAAGGAATGAAGCACCAAAGGATGCAGAAGTTGCAAGTGGCGCCATTCCTATCCCATTTCCACACCTTGCAAGGAAGTCCAGAAAGCATATGGAACTTGATCCCAAAATGGTAGAAATTTTCAAAAAGGTTGAGGTAACTGTTCCCCTTTTTTATGTTATTTAACAAGTACCTAAATATGCAAAGTTTCTGAAAGATTTATGCATACATAAAGAGAAAATTAATGAATTAGAAACTATTCCTTTAGGTAGTTCTATATCTGCTTTAATGGGAGGTATACCAAAAAAATGTGATCCAGGTCCACATGCATGGTTAACTGTACCATTGGAGGTGTAATATTTTCTAATTGCATGTGTGACTTAGGAGCGTGTGTTAGTATAATGTCATTATCTATATATGATACTTTAAGGCTCCCTCCCTTAAAAAGGTCGGCAGCTCGTTTTGTGTTAGCAGATAAAAGTATTATTACAGTAGTTGGAATCGCTGAACATGTATTAGTGAGTATTAAGGGGCTCACATTTTCTATTGACTTCTATATTCTGGAAATACCCCCTAATGACTCAGGAAGACCATCATCAATCCTACTTAGAAGACCATTCCTGAAGACCTCGAAGTTCAAGCTGGATGCATTCTCAAGAACTTACTCCTTTGAGATAGATGGCAGAACAGTGAGTTTCAGTTTAAATGAAGCTATGAAGTACCCTTTGGAAGATCATTCTATCTTCCAGTGTAACATCATTGATGAAACTATAGCTGAAGTTCACCAAGAAGAAGTAGAAGAGAAGCACATGGAGCAAGGTCCAATTGTGGGGACACTCTCTGAACACAATGAGGACACTTTGCCATTATCACTATCCCCGGATGATCCAGAGCCTAGCCATGAGCAGAAATTAGAATTGAAGCCCCTTCCTCTACACCTCAAGTATGCTTACCTTGAGGATAATTAGAAGTTCCCAGTTATCGTTGTAAGGGAACTCACTTCCTAACAGGAAGAGCAACTGCTCAGTGTGCTGAGAAAGCACAAGAAAGCAATTGGGTGGAGCTTGGCAGATATAGTAGGCATCAGCCCTCAAGTCTGTGAGCACATAATATATTTAGAAGAGGAATCAAAGCCTGTCCGTCAACCCCAAAGAAGATTGAATCCCACCATCTTAGAAGTTGTCAAGAAAGAAGTAATCAGGCTACTTGAAGCAGATATCATTTACCCCATCTCAGACAGTGAATGGGTCAGTCCAGTACAAGTGGTGCCCAAGAAGTCTGGAGTCACAACAATAAAGAATGAGCATGGAGAGCTCCTAACAACTAGAGTGTAGAATTCATGGAGGGTTTGTATTGACTATAGACGTCTCAACCAAGCTACTCGCAAGGGTCATTATCCCTTGCCATTTATTGATCAGATGCTTGATCGCCTGTCAGGTAAATCTTATTATTGCTTTTTAGATGGTTATACAGGTTACTTTCAAATTCATGTAGCTCCTGAAGATCAGGAGAAGACTACTTTTACATGTCCCTTTGGAACGTATGCATATAAAAGAATGCCTTTTGGCTTATGTAATGCACCTGCTACTTTCTAAAGATGCATGATGAGTATCTTCTCAGATCTTATTGAAAACTGTATGAAAGTATTTATGGATGATTTTAGCGTGTATGGTGATTCATTTGACCTCTGCTTGGATAGTTTAGCTAGAGTATTAGACAGGTGTGTTAGTTCAAACCTTGTATTGAATTTTGAAAAATGTCATTTTATGGTAAAACAAGGGATTGTTCTAGGACATGTTGTCTCCAAAACTGGTATTTCAGTAGATCCAGCAAAGGTAGATGTCATTTCTAGTTTACCTTACCCCTCCTCCATGTGGAAAGTCCGTTCGTTCCTTGGCCATGTAGGTTTCTACAGGAGATTCATTAAGGACTTTAGTAAGACCGCATTACCTTTATCTAGACTGCTACAGAAAGATATTGAGTTCGAGTTCAGTGAGGATTGCATACAAGCATTTGATAAGCTAAAGATCGCCCTGACTCAAGCTCCGATTGTGAGAGGACCAGACTGGAGCCAGCAATTTGAAATTATGTGTGATGCCTCCTACCATGCAGTAGGAGCGGCGTTGTCTCAGCGCGAAGGTAAGGATCCTTTCGTAATTGCTTATGCATCTAAGACCTTAGATGCTGCTCAGTCTAATTACACTACTACTGAAAAAGAGCTTCTTGCTATTATTTTTGCTCTGGATAAATTCCGAGCCTATTTACTTGGTACTAAGGTGGTAGTATACTCAGACCATGCAGCTCTAAAATATTTATTAGCTAAAAAAGAGTCCAAACCAAGGTTGATACGTTGGATACTGCTGCTGCAAAAAATTTGATTTAGAAATTAAGGATAGGAGTGGTAACCAGAATTTAGTGGCAGACCACTTGAGTCGCCTTGAGCACATTAAGGATGACTCCACTCCTATAAATGATGCTTTTCCATTTGATAGCTTGCATGCAGTATCTGAAGTAGTTCCTTGGTATGCACCTGTAGCTAATTATCTAGTTAGCCATACTTTCCCTCCCAATTTTACTAAACATCAGAGGGACAAACTGAAAAACGAGTCTAAATATTATATATGGGATGACCCATATTTATGGAGGTGTGGCGCTGACCAGGTAATTAGAAAGTGTGTGCCTCAATCAGAATTCCAGTCCATTTTAGAGGACTGCCACTCTTTTGAGAGTGGTGGACATTTTGGCCCTCAAAGAACAGCTAGGAAAATTTTAGACTGTGGATTCTAGTGGCCTACTCTTTTTAAAGATGCTGCTAAATTTTGTAAATCTTATTCCTCATGCCAAAGGTTTGGTAATATATCCAAGAGGAATGAGATGCCTCAACAGATTATGCTTTTCTGTGAAATTTTTTATGTTTGGGGCATTGACTTCATGGGTCCATTTCCAAACTCTAATGATTACCTTTATATACTATTAGTTATAGATTATGTTTCTAAATGGGTGGAAGCAATTCCTAACCGTACTGATGATGCTAACACTGTCGTTTCCTTTGTTAGAAACCATATTATCTGTCACTTTGGATCACCACGAGAAATCGTGAGCGATCAAGGCACTCACTTTTGTAACAGGAGACTAACAGGATTGCTAAAGAAGCATGGGATAGTTCACAAAGTAGCAACAACTTATCATCCCCAGACCAGTAGGCAAGCAGAAGTGTCTATCAGAGAAATTAAACGCATTCTGGAGAAGATAGTAAAGCCTCATAGGAAGGACTGGAGTGCCAAGCTACAAGATGTACTCTGGGCATATAGAACAGCGTACAAGACACCCATTGGGATGAGTCCCTTCCGCTTAGTATATGGAAAGGCTTGCCACCTTCTAGTAGAGGTGGAACACAAGGCTTTCTGGGCTGTGAGGGAGTGCAACATGAATTTTGAAGAAGCTGGTGCTGAAAGAAAGCTGCAACTAGCAGAATTAGAGAATCTTCGCCTAGAAGCATATGACAACTCCAGGCGATACAAAGAGAAGATGAAGGTTGTCCATGACAAGCACATAAAAAGGAGAGAATTCAGACCAGGGGAGTTAGTTCTTCTTTATAACTCCAGATTGAGGCTCATGCCAGGCAAACTGAGATTAAGATGGGAATGTCCCTATAGAGTAGAGAAGGCAGAGCCATACGGAGTTTTTCACCTACGTCATCCTTCTAGCTCCAAATTTATTAAGGTCAATGGACATCGCCTAAAGCTTTATCATGGAGAAAAGATGAAGGATCACAAAGAACTAGAGGTTTTTCTCTTGGAAGACCCACCAACAGAAGCAGAATGAGCCTGAAGACCGTCCAACTTAAGGACGTAAAAGCAAAGTGCTAGGTGGGAGACAACCCACCATGGTATGATAGTTCTTTTTCAATCTTAGTTTTATTTTGTTTTTTTTATTCTTAGTTTTATTTTATTCTATTTTTCTTAATGTTCATTCATAATGTCTGCATCAGCATCTGCATTTTGCATTCTACATACTGCATAAAAAAAAGGGGGTCGACGCGCAAGCATCAACGACGCGCACGCGTCTTATGTGTCTGCGCAATTAGACAGAGAGTTGCCCAAGAGACGCGCGGGAGGGGTGCGTGAAGCACAAAGCCACCCCACGCGTACGCATACCTCACGCGTATGCGTCCCCTGCAGAAAATTCAACCCATGCGTAAGCATCGGTGACGCGTACGTGTGGGGATGAAAATCGGCGTAAAGAGCACCTGAACAAAGAGTTGTGCTGCCCATGTGATGGAAATGTGCTAGAGGCACAAAATCACCCACGCGTACGTGTCCTTAACGCGTGCGCGTCATTTCGCTTTCAGACCACCCATGCGTAAGCGTGGGCGATGCGTACGCATCACATGGTTAATGCAGTTTTCACGCGCATGCGTGCCCTGCGCGCGCGTCGCGTCCCATTTTTAATTTCTCTCATTTTCTTCTCTCCTTTCTCCTTCTCTCTCCCTCCTTTCTCCTTTCTTCCTTCATTCTTCTTTCAATTATTGCATTTAATTATTTTTCTTTCTTCTAAAATTTTTTCTTTCATGCTTAGTTATTTATGGTTTCTTTTTCATACTTTTCTTTTTCTTCATACATTTTTTTTGTTGGTGTTGGAGCTTTATTTGGATAGTACCTTATTATACTTGAGCTTGTGGATATTATATGGAGTGATTTGACAATTGACATATTCAGGGGCGGAGCTAGGCTAACTATTTAGGGGGGTGGTGTTATATTTTATATTACTATTTCTATTGATAAAATTAAAAAATAAATAAATATATAATCTCAATCAAAATAAGACAATAATATATAAAAATTACTACTTACAATTTTGTATCATGAAAAGGCTATTCGACGTTTTTTTCTATTTTCAAAATCATCTATAATTGAATTTGTGTCAAAAATAGCTGCTAATTCTTTTTCTATATAGATGACCAAATTGTCTGCAAGAAATTCATCAGCCATCTTACTTCGGAGTCTTGTCTTAACAATTTTCATTGCTGAAAAAGCTCTTTCTGTTGTTGCTGTAGACACTGGTAGAGTCAAAACAAGACGTATTAATCTATCAACCATGTGATAAGTTCTTGATTTTCCCGTTTCTTGCAACTTGTTGCACAATTCAGAAAGTGTACCAATGCCTTTCAAATGATTTGGTATATCATGCTGATAATGTTGCAACTGAGATTTCAAAATATTTAGCTCATTAGAAGGAAAGTCAAGGGGATAAAACTTCTCTACTAACTTGCTGATTTCTTCAATATTGAATGATTTGAAATTGTCCTTAGGATCCAAAGCACAACTCAAAGTCAAAAGCTCTATTGTTTGCTCATTAAATCTACTATTCAACTCTTGTATTTGAGAGTCAATTGTTGCCAAGAATACATCTATTCGATAATGATGCTCAACTGTCACACTTGGTTGACGAGATCGACCTCTTCCAAAAATATATTGTGCACTCATATTAGGGACTTCAATTTCATGTTTTTCACAAAAATCTTTAACATTTGCAAGAAAATTGCACCATCCACCATCTCTTAATTGTTGAAGAAGTAACTTTGATGTAGAAACAATATGCATTGCATTAAGAATATCTTGAGATTGTTGTTGCAGTGCTTGGCAAAGAACATTAGTGATTCCCATAATCTCTTTCATCAAGTGCAAAGTGAAAACAAATTCAAATGACAATAATATTTTACTAACACCATAAGCCTCACCTCTTTGTGCATAAGTTGTCCCGTCTTCAATGATATTATTGAGAACAATATTGGTAGCAGTAAACATTTTTACCAAACTGCAAATAGAATTAAAGTGAGAGCTCCATCGAGTATCCCCAACTCTTTGTAAAGTGCTTATTTGATTCGCACCTTTGCCTGTTTCTAATTCATTTTGAGCAACCAAGTTTGCATTTTCAATTGCTTGAGCTTCTTGTAATTGATCATGTCTTTTTGAAGAAGCACTAACAATAGTGACAATAGAGTTTAATTGAGTAAAAAATTCATGAATTTGAAGTACCTCTCTTGAAGCTGCCACCAATGCTAATTGTAACCTATGAGCAAAACAATGCACATAGTATGCTTGTGGAGAATCTTTAAGAAACAAAGCTTGCAAACCATTCCACTCACTCCGCATGTTGCTAGCACCATCATACCCTTGACCCCTAATATTTTCAACTTGGAGATTATAATGAGAAAGGACAGAAATCAATTCTTTCTTTAAAGTTATTGCACAAGTATCAGTGACATGCACAAGATCAAAAAATCTCTCTTTAACAAAACCATCTAGAGTAACAAATCTCAAAACAATGGCCATTTGCTCCTTTTTAGATTCATCTCTAGCTTCATCAACAATAATACAAAATTTGGCATCTCCAATCTCTTCTCTAATTGAATTTCTCACCTTAGTAGCAAGAATATGTAGAATTTCTTTTTGGACATCATTTGAAGTATACTTAGCATTTTTTGGAGCATTTTCCAAAACATTCTGTTTCACTCTTTCATTGTAAGATCCCAAAAATTTTAACATTTCCAAAAAGTTACCTCTGTTGCTTGAACTTTGGCTTTCATCATGTCCTCTGTATGCACAACCTTGAAATGTCAACCATCTAATGCAATCTATAGATGCTCCTAGTCGAATTCGATTCTTTTCAATCTCTTCTGATGTTTGCTTATGAAGAAGTCTGTCAATATGTTGTGATTGTTTCATCAAATCATCACATGATTTCAGCGCCTTATGATGGAATGAGTTAGGACCTTTGCCAATATGATTCAAAAGAGCACATTCTTTTCCACTATTTACTTTCTTCCAATTCCTGAAACCATTCTCAATAAAAGCATTTGAACCCGTATTGATTGAAGGTTCCTTAGCAAAAAGAAAGCACGGAAAACAATATATAGCATCATCTTCTATAGAATATTCTAACCAAGATGGGAACAATTTAAACCATGAAGCTTGAAAGCGACGATGACTTTTATCACCAGAAAATGGATAATTATCAAGAATTGGCTGATTTGGCCCAACTTTAATATAAGCCCGACGGATTTCATCTCTTTTATTTGGAGGAAACTTCCAAATCATTGGTCGCATTCCAGGATCTCTTTCCAAACGAAAAACATCCAGTTGATTTGGAAGAAGTCGTGGACGCTTTGAGCTATTCATGAAGAACTTGAAGTAATGAAATTTGATGACCCCTCAAGTATTGGAGTAGTAATAGTAGAAGCATCTTCATTCTCTTGATCTTTTCTTTTAAAAAATGTATCAATGGTTTTGAACTTACTCATAATTCAAATGGCCAAATAAGTTCCTATAATTTAAAATATATTTAGCCAAAAGTATAAATTACAGTCTAAATCTTTATAAAATATAAAAATTATATTTCAATTTAAAATAAAATATTAAAATTTCAGAACAATAATACTAACATCCTAGTATAAATAATATAAAATTGTAATTAAATAGTTAACTAATAAAAAAACTAAATATACAAACTAACATATAATAACATAAACTTAATTAACAAATAATAATAAATTAACTAATTAAGTAAATAACTAAATATATAAAAAAGAATAAAAATAGAACCTTTTTTGAGAAAGAGGAGTGAAAAATCACTTGTTAAACTACTCTCTTTTTTTTAATCTGCAAAAAAAAAATAAGAATTAAAAAGGTAAAATTGTAAAAGATAAGAAGATTAAAGAGATAAAGAAGAAGAAGAATAGGAAAAGTTGTTACCTAAATTTTTTGAAAGCCAAGGTGGGAAGAGAGGGAGAGGAAGAGACCGGTTCAGTTGTATGTTGAAAAATAAAAAAAGGGGATTGGGGAACTGATTAGTGATTATACGTTGGGAAATAAAAAAGGAATAAGGATTGGGAAATAGAAAAAGGGATAGGGAATGGGTCAATGGGCTGGGTTTTGTAGAAATTAAAAGTGAGAGGGGGAGGGGGGTTGGAAAAGATAGAACAAAAAGAGGGGGGCTGAGAAATAAAAAAAGGGGGATCAGATTTTTTTTTTTTTGAATAAAAGCTAAAATTTTGGGGGGGGGGGGGGGCCATTGCCCCCCTTTGTTTATACCTACCTGCGCCCCTGGACATATTAATTTGGTTCTCATATACATTTGGATTACATTATTTTCATCCCTATTTTAACTTGCACACCCGGTGTTTGTGAAAAAGCTTTTATGGCATTTTGAATCTTATTTTATTTTACTCTTTCACTTGCATGCCTCTTTTTCACAACACTTGTACTCCACATGTGTTTGAAATTATCATTCACAATTGTCATCATTACACATGCTCTTTAATTTGGCACATTTATTACTTGATGCTTGAGCTATGCTTCTCATGCCTGTTATTTGCATGTTTTTACCCTCTTACATCTAATTATTTTGAATTGCCCTTTTGATCTTTATTGATGTCTTCCCTACATGTTGTAGCTACCATGTAGTTGGGCTATCATCTTTCCTTTGGCATTCCTTATCACTTGGAATTTCCTCCCTTCCGGTCTTAGTTATCTATATTTCACACTCTTCCTTTTTCTTCTTCCGTAGGCATGGGTACCAAGAAAGGAAAAGAGAAGGCCACTGACAAGACACCGACACGGAGAGGAACCAAGAGACCTCCAGCTAAGGCGCCTCTATCTACAAGCGTCAGTTGGAGCAACCCGTCCACTTGCACATCTTAGCATGCACCGAGGACGGTGCAATCTTTAAGTGTGGGGAGGTCGATACCGACTTCCATGGGTTAGTTACCTTCTTTTCAACTCCAATAATTTATTTTCCTTGTTAGTTGTTGCATTTGCATGTTTATTTGCATGTATGTTTTGCTTGGTTAAAGTAATAAATTTCTTTTCAAGACTCTATTTTATAGTATTTCACTAATTTAAATTAAAAATTTGTGTTAAACTTGTTTGAGGATTGTAATTTGAAACATAAATTATAGCATAGAACACACAACTTGTGAGAATTTGAGCTTAATTATATGGTTACAATATTTAACCATAATATTTTATTCTTGTGTGTTTTTCTTTCCTATGATTTCAGTCCTTGCTTTGTTCCATTCTATATGTCCAATGTTTAGTGTATTTACATGTATGCATATGACTGAGGCCATTATTTGATTACTAGCTCACTTATCCCAAATAGCCTACCCCTCCAATTACCTTTGTTCGCCACCTTGAGCCTTTTAATCCCCATTTGTTCTATATTTTACCACATCACTTGTAAACCCCGGTTAAATTAGTAGATAATTAGTTAATAAATTATTTTTTAATAAGGAGGATTAAAAATGTGAATATTATATTAAATTAGGATAGAGCTCATCGAAATGAGAATTTTGACACCAATTTCAAAAAAATCGGTCCAAGATTGGACCGAACAGGCCGAACCGGGCCCGAACCGGGCCCGTGGGCCCAAACCAGCCCAAAAGGACATTAAATGAAACCAAACATTTCCTCTTTCTCTCCATACACACGTTCCAGCGAGCAAAGGGAATGGGAGAACGAGAAAACGTTCCAACGCTTTACGGTAAATTCAAATTACCGTAACTTTTCGATCCGAGCTCCAATCGCCGCACCGTTTGCGGCCACGCGTTCACCGCGTCGAGCTCTACGTTTCTACCGGAATAATTTCATAGGTAACTTGATATTCCACTTCAGCCTCTCATTTCCCCCAATTTTCGAATTTTAAGTGGGAATATTGAATTTCTTTGATTTCTGATGTTTTAGGATCCAATTAGCTTGAGAGAAACGTTCACTCTTGCTTATGTGAAGCTTGGGTAAGGTGAGGATACGATAATTCTATTTTAATTTCATTAAATTTGAGCTTTGAGTATTAAATTGGGTATATATGTATTATGAATGTGTATTAGGTTGAAAATAAATAATTGGAGCTTGAAATTGTGAATACTGGAACTTGGAGGAAGCGGATTAGTTGAGTTTTGAGGGGCTGTTTTGGTTTTGAATAAATAGCTTTGGTCGTTACGTGGAAATCGGCTAAGGTATGGTTTAGGTTTCTTGCATTTAATATATAATGTTCTGTGAAAACTTAGGCTAGATGACCATTGGATAAGTTGGAATGCAGGTGTATGTTTAATGTTTAGTAATTTATCGATGAATATATTTGGTTGAAGTTTATTGGATAATTAGTTTTTAATTTTGGATGGTGAATGTTGTTATGTTAATTTGGAGAGAATTATGGTTGAATGTTATTGTTGATTAACTAATGATTTGGTGAATTATTGATTTGAGGTATAACTATTGTGGAGGTTGTTGTGATAATGAGGTATTTTGTGTTAAAAGCCTAGGATTTGTGAACTATGATCCTTAGTTGAATTTTGGTTGTTGGATTTGAATATTGTATGAGTTTAATTGTTGATTTGAAGTAGATTTATTGTGGTGATTGTTATGATGATGAGGAAGGGTATGTTGAATTGAAAAGAAAGCAGGTTTGGACCCGAAAAGGGTGGCAAAGTCCGAGTTTTAGAGGAGATGCTGCCGAAATTTTATAAAAAAATTAGAGATTTTGTTTAGATGATTATCTAAAAGAGATTTAGATTTAAATGTTATATGGTTTGATTTTGAGTTATTAAGAAAGTGAGTATGTTTTAAGTTTGAAGTTTGATTCTTAGAAAAGAATGAATTATGTTTTGAATTGAAACTATTGATGGATGGAATGGGAGGTGATAAAATGAAGGATAAGGATTGAATATGTTTAATGTATGATGATGAATGAGATGCAATTGGGAATGATGTGGATGTTGATGAATTATAATTGAATTATTTATATGGCTTATGAATTTGAATAATCTGAGATACGAGATTCCCTGGATTAAGTGCCGTGGCTTGCCACCACGTGTACCAGGTTGAAAACTCGATACTCTGTTGACCCTACGACGTAAGTGTGACCGGGCACTATATAAATTCCCGGGAATGTTACCCCCATTGAGCAATATTGATTATTTGAGAAAAAATCTATGCATAGACTCTTGGGGATGCACGTCGGGGGACAGTCTAAGGACAATTCAGACTTGTCGGGTTGGCTGGATAACCGACAGATGAGCCTCATCAGCCATAGGACAGGCATGCATCATATGCATATTACTTGAATTACTTGCTTGTGCTCTAATTGGGTGTGCCTATCTGTATTTGCCATGCTAAATGTGTATTTGTTACCTGCAGTAGTTGTAACTTTCTTGTGTTTGCCCTTATCTGTTTATTTGTCTGTGAAAATGCATGATGGAATTGGAGGTATGGAGGAATGGCAGTATAGGACTTAGATTTAAGGTTAAGTTAAGTTAGGATTAAATATTTCTAGGAAACCACCTTTTATGGCTTCTGTTTAATACTTTAAGCTCTACAATCTGAGTGTCGGCGTTCTAGGATTGCCTCTGGCATTCCCAGGACCTTATATATTATGTGTGTGGCACCTTTACTATACTGAGAACCTCCGGTTCTCATTCCATACTATGTTGTTAATTTTCAGATGCAGGTCGAGAGGCATCTCGTTAGGCGTCTGGACTCTTGAAGCGGAGTGGTTACTGGGATATTTTGTTATGCTATGATGTATATATATGTACTTAGTTTTCTCTCCGCATGACTTATTCTTTTTGATCCTCTTAGAGGTTTATGGAGAGGCAGGATTGTGTATATGTACTTTTGGGTTTTGGATATGTATGTATATATATGTGTAAATATTCTCCGGCCAGTCTTGACTTCGCAGGCTGAGTTAGGAGCTTGATATTTTGTATCTTTGGTACTCTATTCCTACTTCTGTTATCTTATGTTTGACAGTTACAGTTTTCTTAGCATGCAAGTTAACTCGTTCCTTGAGCGTTGCGCTTTTATCTCGCGATTTTTATTTTCCCTATCCTTCAAGGCTCCTAGCATATTATAACTCTTCTGCTATTATATGTACTTATTTTATTTTAGAGGTCGTAATACCACATCACCTTTGTTTTACGACTTAAGCGTAAAGCTTTGTGTGGTAGGGTGTTACATTAATGGTATCAGAGCAGTTCGTTCCTATAGAGCCTGAAAGACGGACTGATTGTGCTTCTGTGCATTCTCTGTATATGTGTTTATGTGCTATTAGGATATCTGATTGATATATATGGCATAAACGTTTGTGAGCATGCATTTGGAACTTAAAGCATTAGACCTGCGATATTGAGACTGATCAACTTAATATCACTTGTTCGGTGTGTATAGGGACCAGATGTCGACTCGCAGACGCGGTCGCGGGCGAGGTAGAGGTAGGACAGGCACCGTTACTCCTGTACCCACAGGGACTGATCCAGTAGACTTTATGGCTGCCTTGGGAAATATGGCTGCAGCTATGCAGGCAACAGCTGAGGCACTGGGTAATCAGATAAATCAGGGTAATCATGGGAACAATAATGATGGAGACGGTCCTATGACACTTGCTACATTTCTGAAAGTTCGCCCTCCGACTTTTAGGGGAACCTCAAATCCAACTGATGCAGATAATTGGATTCAGGCTATGGAAAGGGCGTTACAAGCACAACAGGTTCCTGAAGAGCAATGGGTTGAATTTGGGACTTATCAGTTGCAAGGTGAAGCTCAGTATTGGTGGCAGGGAACACGACGTATCCTGCAGCCTGATGGTGCTGCGATTCCTTGGGAGGTTTTTCGGACAGAGTTCTATAAGAAATACTTTCCTAATTCAGCTAGAAATGCCAAGGAACTTGAATTAATGCAGTTAAAGCAGGGACAAATGACTGTTGCTGAGTATACCAGCAAATTTGAGGAGTTATGTCGCTTTTCTCGTATCTGTCAAGGTGCGCCTGAAGATTTTGCTGAATGGAAGTGTATTAAATATGAGGGAGGTCTTCGGAGCGATATTCTGAGCTTCGTTGCCCCAATGGAGATCAGGGTATTTTCTGAATTGGTGAATAAGAGTAGGGTGGCTGAGGATTGTGTGAGGAAGGCGGCAGCAGAGAAAGGGAGTTTGAGGATGCCTTTTCAGAGGCCTTCAGGGAGGAACTTTGCTCCGAGAGGTAGGAATTTCAAACGTGGAGGTTTTGTTTCACAGCAGACTCAGGGTCAAGGTAATTACAGAAGGCCGAATACCAATGCTAGTCAAGGAAAAAGGTTTGGGAAGCAGCCACAGCAAGATCTGAATTGTCAGAAGTGCGGAAAGTATCATCCTGGAGTTCCGTGCAGACTAGGACTTGGAGTGTGCTATTCCTGTGGACAGCCCGGGCATATAGCCAGTAATTGCCCTGAGAAGAAGAAGTATGAGACTGGTAGGGTGCAGCAGCCGGGGAGAGTATACACCACTTCTACCATTGGTGCTGAGGGATCTGAGACACTGATTAGAGGTAATTGTGAAATGGCTGGTAAAATCTTAAATGCTTTATTTGATTCAGGAGCAAGTCATTCATTTATTGCATTTGAAAAGGCCCATGAATTAGGATTGAGAATGGTGGTTCTAGGTTATGATTTGAAAGTATATAATGCTACTCATGAAGCTATGGTGACTAGGATAGAATGTCCACAAGTTCCCTTTCGAGTACAACAGCGTGAATTTGTGCATGATTTGATTTGTTTGCCTATGACTGGTCTTGATCTCATTTTGGGATTGGATTGGTTATCCAAGAATCATGTTTTGCTTGATTGTTCTGAGAAGTCAGTACAGTTTATGCCAGAAGGGTCAGAAGCACCGGTTGTGGTGAATAGTTACTATTTGAACTCTATGATAGTAAACTGTTCTGGAACCGAATGTCAGGGTATTATGTTATTAACTGCGGGAGTATCAGGTGATGATCAGAGTTTAGAGCAAATTCCGGTTGTATGTGAATTTCCAAATGTGTTTCCGGATGATATTAATGAATTCCCACCTAACCGAGAGGTTGAATTTGCAATTGAGTTGGTACCTGGATCCGGTCCAATTTCAATTACTCCTTATAGGATGTCGCCTTTAGAAATGGCTGAACTGAAAGCTCAGCTGGAAGATCTGTTGGGTAAGCATTTTATCCGACCAAGTGTTTCTCCGTGGGGAGCGCCAGTGTTACTGGTAAAGAAGAAGGATGGGAGTATGCGGCTGTGTGTCGATTATCGGCAATTGAATAAGATCACTGTGAAGAATAAATATCCGTTGCCTAGAATCGATGATCTAATGGATCAGCTACAGGGTGCCAGTGTGTTTTCTAAGATTGACCTGCGATCCGGATATCATCAGATAAGGGTTAGAGACGAGGATATTCCGAAAACTGCTTTCAGAACCCGTTATGGTCATTATGAGTATACAGTGATGTCTTTCGGGTTAACTAATGCCCCGGCAGTATTTATGGATTATATGAACAGGATTTTTCGACCGTATCTGGACAAGTTTGTTATTGTCTTCATTGATGACATTCTTGTTTATTCTAAGACTGAAGAGGAACATGCTGATCATTTGCGAACTGTGCTGCAAATTCTAAGAGATAGGAAGTTATATGCTAAGTTATCTAAATGTGAGTTCTGGAAGAGTGAAGTGAAGTTTCTCGGCCACGTGGTGAGTAAGCAGGGGGTAGCTGTGGATCCTGCTAAGGTGGAAGCAGTGATGAATTGGGAGCGACCAACTTCAGTGACAGAGATCAGGAGTTTCTTAGGTTTGGCAGGGTATTATCGCAGATTCATTAAGGGATTTTCACAGCTCGCCTTACCTTTAACTAAGTTGACTAGGAAGGATACACCTTTTATCTGGACTCCGGAATGTGAAGAAAGTTTCCAAACATTGAAGCACAGGTTGACTACTGCACCTGTATTGGTATTACCTGAACCAAGTGAATCATTTGAAGTGTATTGTGATGCATCTCTGAAAGGGTTGGGGTGTGTTTTGATGCAGCACCAGAATGTTGTAGCATACGCCTCACGGCAGTTAAGGCCGCATGAGATGAACTACCCGACACATGATTTAGAACTTGCTGCTGTTGTGTTTGCTTTAAAGATTTGGAGGCACTACCTCTATGGCGTTAAGTTTCATGTTTTCTCAGACCATAAGAGTTTGAAGTATCTTTTTGAGCAGAAAGAGTTGAATATGCGTCAGAGGAGGTGGATGGAGCTTCTGAAAGATTATGATTTTGAATTGAATTATCATCCAGGAAAAGCGAACGTTGTGGCGGACGCTTTGAGTCGGAAGTCTTTATATGCAGCTTGGATGATGCTACGGGAGGAAGAGTTACTAAAGGCATTTCAAGGTTTGAATTTGGGAGTTAGAGAAGAATCTGGAATCCTGTGTTTGAGTCAGTTGCAAATTTCTAGTGATTTTAAATCAGAACTTCTAAAGGCTCATCAAGATAGTGAAGCGTTACGTAAGGTATTACCAGCAGTCGAACAGGAGAAACAGTGGAGAGTGTCAAAAGGTCAGGATGGTTTATGGAGGTTCAAGAACCGGATTATTGTGCCTGATGTTGGAGACCTACGACAAAGTATCTTGAAGGAAGCTCACAAGAGCGGGTTTTCAATTCACCCAGGGAGCACTAAAATGTATCAGGATCTGAAAGCGATGTTCTGGTGGCCAGGTATGAAGAATGATGTGGCATTGCATGTATCTAAATGTTTAACGTGTCAGAAGGTTAAGATTGAGCATCAGAGACCATTAGGGACCCTTCAGCCTTTGGAGATTCCACAATGGAAATGGGAGAGTATCGCAATGGATTTTGTGATAGGTTTGCCTAGAACCCGATCTGGTTGTGACGCTATTTGGGTGGTTGTGGATCGACTGACAAAATCAGCTCACTTTCTTCCTATCCGAATAAGTTGCACAATGGAGGAATTGGCTCGAATGTATATCAAAGAGATTGTCAGGTTGCATGGTGTGCCTTCTACTATCATATCTGACAGAGATCCTCGTTTCACATCAAGGTTCTGGGGAGCTTTTCAGCGTGCATTTGGGACTCAATTAAGCTTGAGTACTGCGTATCACCCTCAGACAGATGGTCAGTCAGAAAGAACTATTCAGACCTTGGAAGATATGCTAAGAGCTTGTGTTTTGGACCAACCGGCGAGCTGGGACCGGTATATGCCATTAGTAGAGTTTGCTTATAATAATAGCTATCATGCGAGCATCGGAATGGCTCCATATGAGGCTCTGTATGGCAGGAAATGTCAATCTCCATTGTGTTGGTATGAAACTGGAGAAAGGAGTTTATTAGGGCCTGAGATGATAGCCGAAACGACTGAGCAGATAAAGAAGATTCGTAGTCGAATGCTTATAGCCCAAAGCCGCCAAAAGAGCTATGCTGACCAGAGGCGAAAGCCTTTGGAGTTCGAAGAAGGAGAACATGTCTTTTTGAAAGTTACACCAACCACTGGAGTGGGAAGAGCTATTAAGACCAAGAAACTGAATCCCCGTTATATTGGACCGTTTGAGATTCTGAAAAGAATTGGACCAGTGGCTTATAGAATTGCCTTACCGCCATACCTTTCGAATTTGCACGATGTGTTCCATGTGTCACAGCTTCGGAAGTATAATCCTGACGCAAGTCATGTTCTAGAACCAGAACCAATCCAAGTGAGAGAAGATCTAACACTCCCAGTAATTCCGGTGAGGATTGATGACACCAGTGTTAAACGATTACGAGGAAGGGAAGTATCATTGGTAAAAGTAGCTTGGAGACGAGCTGGTATCGAGGAACATACCTGGGAACTCGAAGCAGATATGCGAAAGGACTATCCACATCTCTTTTCAGGTAACTATATTTGAATTTTGAGGGCAAAATTCTTTATTAGGTGGGTAGAATGTAAACCCCGGTTAAATTAGTAGATAATTAGTTAATAAATTATTTTTTAATAAGGAGGATTAAAAATGTGAATATTATATTAAATTAGGATAGAGCTCATCGAAATGAGAATTTTGACACCAATTTCAAAAAAATCGGTCCAAGATTGGACCGAACAGGCCGAACCGGGCCCGTGGGCCCAAACCAGCCCAAAAGGACATTAAATGAAACCAAACATTTCCTCTTTCTCTCCATACACACGTTCCAGCGAGCAAAGGGAATGGGAGAACGAGAAAACGTTCCAACGCTTTACGGTAAATTCAAATTACCGTAACTTTTCGATCCGAGCTCCAATCGCCGCACCGTTTGCGGCCACGCGTTCACCGCGTCGAGCTCTACGTTTCTACCGGAATAATTTCATAGGTAACTTGATATTCCACTTCAGCCTCTCATTTCCCCCAATTTTCGAATTTTAAGTGGGAATATTGAATTTCTTTGATTTCTGATGTTTTAGGATCCAATTAGCTTGAGAGAAACGTTCACTCTTGCTTATGTGAAGCTTGGGTAAGGTGAGGATACGATAATTCTATTTTAATTTCATTAAATTTGAGCTTTGAGTATTAAATTGGGTATATATGTATTATGAATGTGTATTAGGTTGAAAATAAATAATTGGAGCTTGAAATTGTGAATACTGGAACTTGGAGGAAGCGGATTAGTTGAGTTTTGAGGGGCTGTTTTGGTTTTGAATAAATAGCTTTGGTCGTTACGTGGAAATCGGCTAAGGTATGGTTTAGGTTTCTTGCATTTAATATATAATGTTCTGTGAAAACTTAGGCTAGATGACCATTGGATAAGTTGGAATGCAGGTGTATGTTTAATGTTTAGTAATTTATCGATGAATATATTTGGTTGAAGTTTATTGGATAATTAGTTTTTAATTTTGGATGGTGAATGTTGTTATGTTAATTTGGAGAGAATTATGGTTGAATGTTATTGTTGATTAACTAATGATTTGGTGAATTATTGATTTGAGGTATAACTATTGTGGAGGTTGTTGTGATAATGAGGTATTTTGTGTTAAAAGCCTAGGATTTGTGAACTATGATCCTTAGTTGAATTTTGGTTGTTGGATTTGAATATTGTATGAGTTTAATTGTTGATTTGAAGTAGATTTATTGTGGTGATTGTTATGATGATGAGGAAGGGTATGTTGAATTGAAAAGAAAGCAGGTTTGGACCCGAAAAGGGTGGCAAAGTCCGAGTTTTAGAGGAGATGCTGCCGAAATTTTATAAAAAAATTAGAGATTTTGTTTAGATGATTATCTAAAAGAGATTTAGATTTAAATGTTATATGGTTTGATTTTGAGTTATTAAGAAAGTGAGTATGTTTTAAGTTTGAAGTTTGATTCTTAGAAAAGAATGAATTATGTTTTGAATTGAAACTATTGATGGATGGAATGGGAGGTGATAAAATGAAGGATAAGGATTGAATATGTTTAATGTATGATGATGAATGAGATGCAATTGGGAATGATGTGGATGTTGATGAATTATAATTGAATTATTTATATGGCTTATGAATTTGAATAATCTGAGATACGAGATTCCCTGGATTAAGTGCCGTGGCTTGCCACCACGTGTACCAGGTTGAAAACTCGATACTCTGTTGACCCTACGACGTAAGTGTGACCGGGCACTATATAAATTCCCGGGAATGTTACCCCCATTGAGCAATATTGATTATTTGAGAAAAAATCTATGCATAGACTCTTGGGGATGCACGTCGGGGGACAGTCTAAGGACAATTCAGACTTGTCGGGTTGGCTGGATAACCGACAGATGAGCCTCATCAGCCATAGGACAGGCATGCATCATATGCATATTACTTGAATTACTTGCTTGTGCTCTAATTGGGTGTGCCTATCTGTATTTGCCATGCTAAATGTGTATTTGTTACCTGCAGTAGTTGTAACTTTCTTGTGTTTGCCCTTATC
This sequence comes from Arachis hypogaea, assembly GCF_003086295.3. Lineage (NCBI taxonomy): Eukaryota > Viridiplantae > Streptophyta > Magnoliopsida > Fabales > Fabaceae > Arachis > Arachis hypogaea. Next base: position 144,196,787 of record NC_092054.1, read on the forward strand.
TGTTTATTTGTCTGTGAAAATGCATGATGGAATTGGAGGTATGGAGGAATGGCAGTATAGGACTTAGATTTAAGGTTAAGTTAAGTTAGGATTAAATATTTCTAGGAAACCACCTTTTATGGCTTCTGTTTAATACTTTAAGCTCTACAATCTGAGTGTCGGCGTTCTAGGATTGCCTCTGGCATTCCCAGGACCTTATATATTATGTGTGTGGCACCTTTACTATACTGAGAACCTCCGGTTCTCATTCCATACTATGTTGTTAATTTTCAGATGCAGGTCGAGAGGCATCTCGTTAGGCGTCTGGACTCTTGAAGCGGAGTGGTTACTGGGATATTTTGTTATGCTATGATGTATATATATGTACTTAGTTTTCTCTCCGCATGACTTATTCTTTTTGATCCTCTTAGAGGTTTATGGAGAGGTAGGATTGTGTATATGTACTTTTGGGTTTTGGATATGTATGTATATATATGTGTAAATATTCTCCGGCCAGTCTTGACTTCGCAGGCTGAGTTAGGAGCTTGATATTTTGTATCTTTGGTACTCTATTCCTACTTCTGTTATCTTATGTTTGACAGTTACAGTTTTCTTAGCATGCAAGTTAACTCGTTCCTTGAGCGTTGCGCTTTTATCTCGCGATTTTTATTTTCCCTATCCTTCAAGGCTCCTAGCATATTATAACTCTTCTGCTATTATATGTACTTATTTTATTTTAGAGGTCGTAATACCACATCACCTTTGTTTTACGACTTAAGCGTAAAGCTTTGTGTGGTAGGGTGTTACATCACTAGCCTTAAGCGGAAAAACAATTAAATACCCCAAATTGAATCTTTGGTTAGCTTAAGATAGAGATTGTGTATCAATTAAGTGTGGGGAACTATGGGAACTTGGGTTGATGAAAGTGTATAGTATGTCATTGACAAAATATTGGGAATTTGGGTACCTACTTATGTGAAATCAAAAAAATCAAATATCCATGTGCATTGATATGTTATGTTTGCTTTTATAAAAAAAATCCAAAAATATTCAAGTAATAAAGTAATTAAATAAATAAATAAGGGGACAAAATTATCCCAATGCTAAGTTAAGTTTAATAAATATCAATGCATATGTGATACAAGTTAAGAGAAAAGTTGATGCATGAGTATGTAATACAAAAGTGGGAAAATTTTGGGTAGCTAGGCATGATTTAAGAAGAATATGGAGTATGTATAGGTAAGAGCTTAGGTTAATCGAGGATTCAATTTATAGTTCACTTAGCCATATATATATACACTCACCTTTACCTTGGCCCCATTACAACCTTGAAAAGACCTCATGATGTTTGCATTGATACATTAAAAACTTGTTGATTGGTTAGGTGAAGAACAAGGTTTAGAAAGCATCATTAGAGAAAGAATAGAGTGAATTACCCCAATACACTAGAGTGACTAGAGTGCATATACACCATCAGTGAGGGTTCAATGCTTAATTCTATGTTCCCTGCTTTCATGAGCTGTCTTCTTACAAGTTTACTTGTTTTTACTGCATGATTTTAATTAGTGAAATTTGAGTTATTTTTGTCTTGAAGAACTTATTTACTTTTAACCAAGTGGGCAAAATCATTTTAACATATAGTTGCATTCATATACATAGGTTGCATTGCATTGCATGAGTCTTACTTTTACTCATTTATTTTATCTCCTTAAGCTAAGCATGAGGACATGCTAATGTTTAAGTGTGGAGAGGTTGATAAACCACTATTTTATGGTTTATCTTGTGTTCAATTGAGTGGTTTCATCAAGTCTTTACCCACTTATTCATACTAATTGCATGATTTTACAATTCCTTCCTAGTTATGTTCTATGGTTGAAAACTTACTTCCTAGAGACCTTTAATTTGTGTATTTTAATTCTCCTTTATACCATTCGATGCTGTGATCCGTGTGTTAAGTGTTTCAGGCTTTATAGGGCAGGAATGGCTTAGAAAATGGAGAGGAAGCCTGCAAAAATGGAAGGAACACAAGAAACTAAGGAGATGACCAGCGAGCATCGACGCGCACGCATGGCTCACGCGTGCGCGCGATATGAAGAAATTATCAGCGACGCGTGCGCGTGCCTGACGCGTACGCGCGGATTGGAGTCTGCACAAAAGACGCGCACGCGTGGACGACGCGTACGCGTGACAAGGAAATTTACCAAATGACGCGCACGCGTGACTGATGCATACGCGTGACCTGCGCGATCTGCAGAAATAACAGAAAACGCTGGGGGCGATTTCGGGCCGCGTTTTGACCCAGTTTTCGGCCCAGAAACACAGATTAAAGTCAGGGAACATGCAGAGACTCAACACACATTCTCATTAGGATAGTTTTAGGTTTTTAGATCTGAATCTAGAGAGGATTACTCTCCCTCTAGGTTTTCTTTACATTCATAGTTTATTAGTTTTATGCTTTTGCTTTTGGATATTGAAGAGTCATCACATCCGTTGAAGATACTATTCTAGTCTGTTTCCTTACTTGCTCTTTTATTTATTTCATATTCTTAATTCTTTTTTAGAGTGGTAATTGGATTATTTTCATAGATTGTTAATGCAAAAGATTACTTTTACTTTTATAATTTTGAATCTCTATTTTATTTAAATTATCATGTCTTCTTCTTATATTTCTCTGAGTGTTATATTCATGTCAATGGAGTAGATTCCTTACTTGACATGGGGGTTGATTAAAAGGAGACACTTGAGTTGGAAGGCTTAAGTGATGATTAAACTGGAAGTTGTTGGCTAGTTCTGTATTTACTAACGCTAGACCTTCCCAAGGGAGAGGACTAGGATTTGCAAATAAGAGTTAGCTCAATCACTTGACTTTCCTTTATTCAGTAAGGGTTAACTAAGTGAAAACAACAACCTTTTTGATACTACACTTAAGAGATCCCAACAAGGATAGAACTTCCGATTAATCATTCCCCCAGTCAAGAATTTTTAATTAGGATATATAATTTTCTTTTGATTACAATTATTTATTTTCTGTCATTCAAATCTTAAAATCTCTCGGAAAAATTCCTGATTAATAAATTAGCACCATTTCTAGCAACTCGTTGGGAGACGACCTGGGACTCATACTCCTAGTATTTTTATTCTAACTTTGTGACAACCTTTCTAAATTGATGAGGCGGATTTTAGTTGGTTAAGAGCTATACTCGCAACGCTGTTCTTATATTACAATCTCTTAATTTGCTTAATTTCTGCCACGCACCAGTCATCCTCGTCCATAGCCTGGTCCAACCACCTCCACTCACGCTGGCTCCGTCGTGTCCCCACACGAGCTCTCCTCTCAACCCGACGCCTATCCGGCACGTCGTCAACACGATCCATATTGGGAACTCGCCCAGCACCCCTCTACGTCGCCTCCACAGGAATAGGAACGGCTCTCGGATCCCCAGGTACATCTCTGGTGACAAGAACCTCTTTCCATGCTGACTCCTCCACTCCAAGAAGTCATGTGAGGGTCTAGGGTCTGCGACAACATCGAACCGGAGAACGTGGTCCGCACGGCTCTCCCAATGAAGATGCCAGAACTGTAAACTGGATGGAAATCAACGATCACCTCCTCTCCCGTCCTTCGACATCAGAAAGTTGATGTTCAGGGCGGGCTGGGGACGGGGCTGCACTCCGCCGAACTGCGGTAAAACCCTATCTATCTGATGCCACTCTATGACGGCAAAACATATCAGTGACATCACATACCGCCATAACGCCGTATGACGAGCCTCCAACACCTCCGGATGCACAACCTGCAGTACCTCGTGGGAGCTATACGGCATCCAGATGAACTGCAAAAATATTTCAACATTGTTAGGCCATTTAATGCTCCAAAGTCATAAAGGTTAATTAATTAATAAACATTGGCGGTTACTATACTCACATCCATGGCCTGTAACATGTCTATCCTTAGTCTCCACATCTGCACTCTAGGTCCCTTCTCGCTACCGGAAGGGTTGTAACCTAACCACCTGTATCTCACATCGGTGTTATAGCTAATTAAAAGTGTGACAGAATTGTATTACATTACAAGCGTACATGGAATTAATTAATTTAACTTGAAACAGAAGAGTCCGAGAATGGTAACTCGAGGCCAATGGCCAGCTGCACGTATCATACCCAGCAGGCCTAAACCTAGGAAAGCGCCAAAAGATCCAAGACTGAAGTAACTGTAATGGGCCCGCTAAATTCACCACATGTCTGTTGACCACTCGGCACATGCACCGGTACAGCCATGCTAGTGCTGCAGACCCCCAGTTATAGGCACCCATCTCCTCAAGCCTAGCTACGTAGGGTAGCCATCTGATGTGAATACGGTTGCTGGACTTGTCGGCAAACAGCTGAGTGCCCAACAACGTCATAATATAGGCACGAGCAAAGCACCGCACAGTCTCCTCATCGGCTCCCACAGGGCACTCTCCAAAAGTCTCCTGGAACCAGGTGCAGTTTACTGCGAACTTCTGAACCTGGCTCGGAGGAGGAATCACTCCAAGCAACTCCTGGAACCACACCCAAGTTGGCCGCCCACCCTAAATGTATATCTGAAAATCTGTAAAGCAACCACTGACATAACGCCCGTCCACTGACAACCCCAACTGGTACGCCACGTCCTGAAGTGTGATCGTGCACTCTCCGAACGGCATGTGGAAGGTGTGCGTCTCCGGACGCCACCGCTCGACGAAGGCACTGACAAGGGGCTCATCTAACCAGAACCATCTATCGTTTAGTCTCACAAGATAGTATAATCCGGCCATCTGCAAGTACGAAACATACCGCTCCTCGAGTCGCATGCCCTGCTGCTGCCGCATACTCGAGATGCATCGCTGGGGCTGCGCATTACATGGACTGCATTATTAGAACCACTTAGAAAACCACTAACAAAAATAACTAACACCAGGAACCACTTATGGAAACCACTAACAGAATCTACATGCAAAACCTATATAATAAACCACTAGCAAAACCACATGCTTAAACCGCTAACATAAACCACATACAAATCTACTTACGAAAACCACATGCAAAACCACTATCATAAACCGCATACAAAACCACATAATAAACCACTTCCAATACCACCAAAATAAACTGCCAAAATAAATCATCAACAAAACCACATACAAAACTACTAACAAAAATCACTAATAAAAACCACTAACATAAACTGCCAACAAAACCACATGCTTAAACCGCTAACATAAACCACATACAAATCCACTTACGAAAACCACATGCAAAACCACTATCATAAACCGCATACAAAACCACATAATAAACCACTTCCAATACCACCAAAATAAACCGCCAAAATAAACCATCAACAAAATCGCATACAAAACCACTAACAAAAACCACTAATAAAAACCACTAACATAAACCGCCAACTAAACCACATGCAAAATCTCTAAAATAAACCATTTGCAATACCACTAGGATAAACCACTAACATAAACCGCCACTAAAACTGCATGCAAAACTACTAACTCAGATAAACCACTAGCACAAAGTTTTCTATCTACTAACCTCGTCGTTGATGACCCCGGCTATATGAGCAACTCCATCCAACCTATATAGCCTTTCCGGATCGTCCCCCATCGGCTGAGTATTCTGCTCGAGTCTTTGTCGGATCGAATCTGGGTCATTTTCTCTGGGATTTGGTGGGGTATGAGAATGGAAAAGTGATTCAAATGAGGGGGATTCGAACTCCTTATATAGCCGAATCCAGTGTAATTCGAATCAGCCCCATTCGAATTACTATTTGAGACAAATTGTGAGTAATTCGAATTACTTGGGGAAGTGTGCACATGTGTAATTCGAACCAACCTAATTCGAATTATGCGTCTTTGTAATTCGAATCATGTAGATTCGAATTAGCTTGGGCTCGTGTTCCTTTACCATTCGAGTTATATTGATTCGAATTATGTGTTAATGTAATTCGAACCCAGCTGTTTCGAATTACATAGTAATCTGCTTTGACTGATTCATGAAGCTATTTTCAGTTTGGCTGATTTGTGTAATTTGTTTTATCTCTTGGCTTAATTGTGTTTTTTGCCCTATAAAAATATGTAATAAAAAATTGCATGTAATTGTGTTTATATAAAATTAATAATTAAAAGTTTATAATTGATCATTTTTTAAATATATTAAATTATTTAATAATTATTAATTATTAATTTTATATAAAAATAATTATATGTAAATTTTTATTAAAATATTTTCATAAAAATATTATGTATAGTCATTATATATTTATATATAAATATATATTATTTAACTTATTTTAATGTATAATCTATAAATAAATAATATATAATTTTATCTGTTAATAATTAATATAGAAGTTTTTTAATATATATTATTTAACTTATTTTAATGTATAATCTATAAATAAATAATATATAATTTTATCTGTTAATAATTAATATAGAAGTTTTTTTCTTTTTCTAATGTATTAAATACTATGTCAATCATAGGCTTCAATTCATCTTCACAATTTGAAATCTATTTTTGTACTGTTTTATTGGATCATGTAACTTATTTGGCACTGTTATTATCATATCAATTCTATTGTGTTGTGTATCCATTGAAAATATGCCTATTAAATTAAAAGAAATGAATTGATGAGTCACTTATTATTATTATTATTATTATTATTATTATTATTATTATTATTATTATTATTATAAACAAATGAGTTATCAAATAACTATATCTTGTTTTACTTATGTAAAGAAATTTTAGATTTGTAATAGCTCATAAGATGTACTTCCTTCACCTATTAAAAAACTATACGATATCAATATATAGAAGAATGTAAAATAATTGATTATGTATGTGATCTTATTTTGATTAAGTTAAAAGTAAACTAGAAGAGAGAATGATAAAAAAAATTATAGATGAATTAAGATTGAAATTAATGGTGAAATTGAGATAGTTCTTAGAAGAGGTGAAAATCAACGGACAATAAAATTAGTGCTCGATTCATGTCTCTTCTCATACAAATAATGTCATTTACTTTCTATTGGGATTTTTCGAGTCATTTTTTCTTTTTATTATTATTTTCAAGTATTAATATAATTTATTGTTAGATTAAGAAATCAAAATTATTATTTTAAATTATATAATTTGTAGAATTTATTTAATCTCATTTATTAAATCGTAGTTTATAGGTACGTATATGTTTTATATAACTCATATATTGAATGATATTTTTAATACAATTAAATCGTAGTTTATAAGTATATATTTTATATTTTTTTATTATTTTATTTCATAATTCATATATTGAATTATATTTTAAATAATATAATTAAAAATATTTAAAATTATAAATATACTTTGAAATTAATTTTTTTCTTTTTAATTTTAAGGATATTAATAACTTATTCTCTCTAATTTCAAACACATTATTAATTACATATATTTTTTCTCTAAATTTTATAGTCTAATCTTAGTTATTTATTTAAATTTAATGATTTTAATTAAACCCTTTCATTATTCTTATAATAAAGTCACCTTTTTTCATTAGATGCCACTTTTATATTATAATATTTGTAGTAAAGAGAACTTTTAACTATATTTGATTATCAAAATTAAAATTAACTTAAAAAAATGGATAAATATATCTTTTTAGTTTCAAACAATTAAAAAAAAAAACACAAATTTTATTTAGTTAAATTTGATAATTGATATTTAAATTGTACATAAATCTAATAAAAAGTTATTAATTTGGTTATTAGGTCATTAGATGTCCAAAAGTTGAATTAGAAAAAACTCTAATAAATAAAATGGAAATCAGACCACTTTTCATCTCGTTATTAAATACTAAAAATAAGTCTCTTTAATTTAATCAAAGTATATAAAAAGTAACTTAATATTTACTTTTATATAATAATTATTGAGACGTGAGAATTTTAAATTGTTTATTATATCAATTGTTTGATAAAATATTTTAATTTAAAATAATTCTAATAAATTAATAATTATATTAAGTTTAATAAAATAATTTTGTAAAATCAATTTAATTAGCACAATAATTTTATATATAGAATTAAATCTAATAAAATAATTTTTATTTATTCATCTAATATGTTGGGACAAATTTAACAATTTAATAGGACAAATAAATAATGTTATATATTACTAAGTAATTGTCCAAATTTCAATGAGGCGGTTGTCCCGCTAGTATATATATATATATATATCCGTATGATTTTTATTTATTTCTAAATTTAATAAAATCTCATTACATTTGAACCACAATAAAATTAACCAACTTAAGTAAGATCTTTTAAAAAGATTAAAAATAGTTTATAAATAAATTATTTTATATTTAATTTTTTAATAACAGAAATATTTATTTTAAAAGACATAGACAGTTTTTACAAAAAAAAAGGACTTTTTTTTTTTACTTTTTTATAAGTAATTTAAATTATAGTTATTAAAACTAAATTAATAATTGATCGGTCAGAACACTAATTATTGATTCAATTGTTGAATGATTGAATCAGTAGTTGAATCAATTATTTCGATATAATTAAATAATTACAAAAAAAATTATTATTTTTTTATTATAAATTTATAAGTATTTATTATTTTATTTTTATATTAAAATAATTATTATTTATAAATTTTAATAATTTATTAATTAATTTATACTTATTATGTTATTATATATTATAAGTATTTATTAAAAAATAATATTAATAAATATTATATAATTATAAAAAAATAAATTATAATTAATAATTTTTTGTTTATATTTTTAATTTGTAAATATTTAATATAATTTATAATTAAATATAAATATAATTAAAGATTAAAGAGCTAGATAGCCTTGTACCTGGTGGAAATCCCGGCATACTTTTGCAAGGGTTTGGAAGGTTTATAACTTTTTATATAAAATACAACTAGTGCATATGTATTCGTGCGATGCTAGAAAAATATTATTTTTTTATTTATATTTAATGTTTATTTGATAGAAAAATATTATTTGATATATCTAAGCTCATATATTTTTTTTTTAATTTATGCAAACGTTAAATAAAAGTATAAAATAAAAAAATTTACAAAATAATTAAACTAATTAAAGAAAAAGGTGTAATATATAATAAATTAATGTCTTAATTTTTATGAGAAAATGTGCGTATATATTCTTTTAAATATTCAAAATTTTGAGGGCAAATTACTTGAACAAATGAATTGGAAACCAAATTTACATGAATTTCCTAAAGCGAGAAGAGTTACGTGATAGTCTATTTTAATATAAATCGAATTCATTTACATCAATTTAGCCATGCATATGTAAATCAAATTGAGTACGTTCGATTTAGGGTTTTCTTAATAAAATTCGATTTAGGCATGATGCTCGTAAATCAACCTTACTAGATTCGATTTACATGATATGATGATGCACTCAAGTAAATCGACTGAAGTGAATTTGTTTTAAGCATGAAAAGACTATAAGGTAAATTAATTCCACTTAATTTGATTTACCCTTAACAAACAACATTATTAAATCGAATTAATTTAATTCGATTTAAAGTAGACATCCAACCTCTATAAATACAAACAAGATGTTGAATTCACATAAGAGTGATAGTGTCTTTATTAGTAAACCTCTATAAAGTAGACCTCCAACCTCTGAAAATGACTAAAGAGGATAGCTTTCTAATTCTTGTGTGCTACAAAGGCACGATTAAGAAAAAAAATGTGATCGAAAATTAAGTTTACTGATAAAAATCCGTTGAGTGTCTTTATCAGACCTTCTATGAGCCTGGTTGATTTTCATGATACCGTACTACAAAAATTGGGTCTGTGGTAGCACGAATCACGAATCACACTTTTCACAACGCGTGCCACTGACCAGCAAGTGCACTGGGTCGTCCAAGTAATACCTTACGTGAGTAAGGGTCGAATCCCACAGAGATTGTTGGTTTGAAGCAATCTATGGTTATCTTGTAAATCTTAGTCAGGAAATCAATTATGTTTATCAGTTGAATTATGAATAACCAGTAGAGCATAAATTAAAAGTTACTTGTTGTGTAGTAATGGAGAATATGTTGGAGTTTTGGAGATGCTTTGTCTTCTGAATCTCTGCTTTCCTCTGTCTTCTGATTCACGCACGCACGTCCTCCTATGGCAAGCTGTGTGTTGGTGGATCACCGTTGTCAATGGCTACCTTCCATCCTTCCAGTGAAAACTACGCTCACGCGCTCTGTCACAGCACGGCTAATCACCGGTTGGTTCTCGATCCGGTTGGAATAGGATTTACTATCCTTTTGCATCTGTCACTAACACCCAACCTTCAGGAGTTTGAAGCTCGTCACAGTCATTCAATCCTTGAATCCTACTCGGAATACCACAGACAAGGTTTAGACTTTCCGGATTCTCATGAATGCCGCCATCAGTTCTAGCTTATACCACGGAGATTCTGATTAAGGAATCTAAGAGATGCTTATTCAATCGGATATAGAACGGAGGTGGTTGTCAATCACACGTTCGTGGTTTGAGGAAGGTGATGAATGTCACAGATCATCACCTTCATCACAGTTAAGCGCGAATAAACATCTTAGATAGGAACAAGCGTGTTTGAATGGAAAACAGAAATACTTGCATTAATTCATCGAGACACAGCAGAGCTCCTCACCCCCAACAATGGGGTTTAGAGACTCATGCCGTCAGAGAATACAAAGTTTAGATCTGAAATGTCATGAGATACCAAATAAGTCTCTAAAAGTTGTTTAAATACTAAACTAGTAGCCTAGGGTTACAAAATATGAGTGGACTATGATGGATGATGCAGAGACCCACTTCTGGGGCCCACTTGGTGTGCTGGGGCCCACTTGGTGTGTGCTGGGGCTGAGATTTCGTGCAGAGGCCATTTGTGGAGTTGAACGCCAGTTTTTGTGCCAGTTTGGGAGTTCAACTCCAGTTTTTGATCCTTTTCTGGCGCTGGATGCCAGAATTGGGCAGAAGGCTGGCGTTGAACGCCAGTTTACGTTGTCAATTCTTGTGCAAAGTATGGACTATTATATATTGCTGGAAATCCCTGGATGTCTACTTTCCAACGCAATTGGAAGCACGCCATTTCGAGTTCTGTAGCTCCAGAAAATCCACTTTGAGTGCAGGGAGGTCAGAATCCAACAGCATCAGCAGTCCTTTTTCAGCCTGAATCAGATTTTTGCTCAGCTCCTTCAATTTCAGCCAGAAAAATACCTGAAATTACAGAAAAACACACAACTCATAGTAAAGTCCAGAAATATGAATTTTTCCTAAAAACTACTAGAAATAGACTGAAAACTAGCTAAAACACACTCTAAACTATATGAAATTATCCCCAAAAAGCGTATAAAATATCCGCTCATCACAACACCAAACTTAAACTGTTGCTTGTCCTCAAGCAACTAGACAAATAAAATAGAAGACTAATAGGTTGGGAAGCAATAATATCTCAGAGTTTTTGATTGAAGCTCAGATTCTAATTAGATGAGCGGGACTAGTAGCTTTTTGCTTCTGAACAGTTTTGGCATCTCACTTTATCCATTGAAGCTCAGAGTGATTGGCATCTATAGGAACTCAGAATTCAGATAGTGTTATTGATTCTCTTAGTTCAGTGTGATGATTCTTGAACACAGCTTCTTTATGAGTCTTGGCCTTGGCCCTAAGCACTTTGTTTTCCAGTATTACTACCGGATACATAAATGCCACAGACACATAATTGGGTGAACCTTTTCAGATTGTGACTCAGCTTTGCTAAAGTCCCCAATTAGAGGTGTCCAGAGTTCTTAAGCACACTCTTCTTTTTGCTTTGGACCTTGACTTTAACCGCTCAGTCTCAAGTTTTCACTTGACACCTTCACGCCACAAGCACATGGTTAGGGACAACTTGGTTTAGCCGCTTAGACCAGGATTTCAGTCCTTTAGGCCCTCCTATCCACTGATGCTCAAAGCCTTGGGATCCTTTTTAATTGCCCTTGCCTTTTGGTTTTAAGGGTTATTGGCTTTTTCTGCTTGCTTTTTTTTCTTTTCTGCAAGCTTTGTTCTTTGCTGCTTTTTCTTGCTTCAAGAATCATTTTTATGATTTTTCAGATTATCAATAACATGTCTCATGTTCATCATTCTTTCAAGAGCCAACATATTTAACAGTCTTAAACAACAAATTCAAAAGACATATGCACTGTTCAAGCATTCATTCAGAAGACAGAAAGCATTGCCACCACATTTAACTAATTAGAATTTCTCTTATTAAAACTCGAAATTTTATTGCCTCTTATTCAAAAGATCTACTACTTTATTCATGTTTAATGATGATGAGAAAAATAAACTATAGCTTAATTGGAGATAAAATCAAAATAGATACTAATTACTACTATATGACTCCTAAGGTAAAATTAAAATAAGAACAGTTATCACAGAGTTAAGGCTAAGATTAGAACTCAACAACCTTGAGGTTTGGGAAGTGGATGTTCCTCTAGTCTGTGAGGTGCTTGGTCCTTCAAGAGAGAATTTCTGGCGCTTCAGTTCCTTTAAATCACGCCCTTGCTCCTCTTGGAGTGGGTTGTTTTCCTTTAGGGGCCATGATCTTAGTGATCACGGATAAGCACACCAAACTTAGAGCTTTGCTTGTCCTCAAGCAAAAGAAAAAGAAGGAGATGGGTAGAAGGAGAGCTCCTCCCCACCATCCTGGCGTTTGAACGCCCAAACACTGCCTGTTTTGGGCATTCAACGCCCAAATGCTGCCCTCCTGGGCGTTCAACGCCCAGTTGTTGCCCTTTTCTGGCGTTGAACGCCAGATAGCTATCCTTACTGGCGTTCAGCGCCCACTGGATGCCCATTTTGGGCGCTGAACGCCCAAAATGGCCTTCACTGGCGTTTTCTTGCCAGTAAGCTCCCTATCTCTGTTTTGTGTGTAGCTTCCTTCTGTAACCCTGTAAACTTATGCAAATGATTCTTTACCTTAGTGTCAGTGAACTTTATATAAACAAATAAAAATAAAAATAGGGCAAAAATGCTTAGAGGATTGTTGCCCCATGGCTGGGTTGCCTCCCAGCAAGCGCTTCTTTATTGTCTTTAGCTGGACTTTGCTGAGCTTTCAATCTAGCTTCAGCCTTGAGCATTCTTGCTCAGTGTTGCCTTCAAGATAATGCTTGATTCTCTGTCAATTGACAATGAACTTCTTATCAGAGTCAATATCTTGAAGCTCCACATAACCATATGGTGACACACTTGTAATCACGTATGGTCCCCTCCACCGGGATTTCAGTTTCCCGGGGAATAGCCTGAGTCTAGAGTTAAACAACAGGACCTTCTGTCCTGGTTCAAAGATTCTAGATGACAGCTTTCTGTCATGCCATTTTTTTTATTTTTCTTTATAAAGCTTGGCATTTTCGAAAGCTGTGAATCTGAATTCCTCTAGCTCATTTAGCTGGAGCAATCTTTTTTCTCCTGCTAATTTGGCATCAAAGTTTAGGAATCTGGTTGCCCAGTAGGCCTTATGTTCCAGTTCCACGGGCAAGTGGCATGCCTTACCATACACGAGTTGGTATGGAGAGGTCCCTATAGGGGTCTTGAATGCTGTTCTGTAAGCCCACAGAGCATCATCCAAGCTCCTTGCCCAATCCTTTCTACGGGTATTTACTGTCCGTTCCAGGATTCTCTTTAATTCTCTGTTAGAGACTTCAGCTTGCCCATTGGTTTGTGGATGATATGGGGTGGCCACCTTGTGGCTAATTCCATACCGAACCATGGCAGAGTAAAGCTGTTTATTGCAGAAGTGAGTGCCCCCATCACTGATTAACACTCTAGGGACACCAAACCTGCTAAAGATATGTTTCTGGAGGAACTTCAGCACTGTTTTAGTATCATTGGTGGGTGTGGCAATAGCCTCAACCCATTTTGATACATAGTCAACTGCCACCAGAATATAAGTGTTTGAGTATGATGGTGGGAAAGGTCCCATGAAGTCAATTCCCCATACATCAAACAACTCTATTTCCAAGATTCCTTGTTGAGGCATGGCGTAACCATGAGGCAGATTACCAGCTCTTTGGCAACTGTCACAATTACGTACAAACTCTCGGGAATCTTTATAGAGTGTGGGCCAATAGAAGCCACATTGGAGGACCTTGGTGGCTGTTCGCTCACCTCCGAAATGGCCTCCATATTGAGATCCGTGGCAATGCCATAAGATTCTCTGTGCTTCCTCTCTGGGGACACACCTACGGATAATTCCGTCTGCACATCTCTTAAAGAGATAGGGTTCATCCCACAAGTAGTACTTTGCATCAGTAACTAATTTCTTCTTTTGTATTCTATTGTACTCCTTGGGTATGAACCTTGCAGCTTTATAGTTTGCAATATCGGCAAACCATGGTGCTTCCTGAATGGCGAATAAATGCTCATCAGGAAACGTCTCAGAGATCTCAAAAGAAGGGAGGGACGTCCCTTCCACTGGCTCTATCCGGGACAGATGATCAGCCACTTGGTTCTCTGTCCTTTTTCTGTCTCTTATTTCTATATCAAACTCTTGCAGAAGCAATACCCATCTGATGAGCCTGGGTTTTGAATCCTGCTTTGTGAGTAGATATTTAAGAGCAGCATGGTCAGTATACACAATCACTTTTGATCCTACTAAGTATGATCTGAACTTGTCAATGGCGTAAACCACTGCAAGTAGTTCTTTTTCTGTGGTTGTGTAATTTTTCTGGGCATCATTTAGAACGCGGCTGGCATAATAAATGACATGCAGAAGCTTGTCATGCCTCTGTCCCAATACTGCACCAATGGCATGATCACTGGCATCACACATTAACTCAAATGGCAATGTCCAGTCTGGTGCAGAAATGACTGGTGCTGTGACCAGCTTAGCTTTCAGCGTTTCAAACGCTTGTAGGCATGCTGTGTCAAACACAAATGGCGTGTCAGCAGCTAGCAGATTGCTTAGGGGTTTTGCGATTTTTGAAAAATCCTTTATAAACCTCCTATAGAATCCTGCATGCCCCAGAAAGCTTCTGATTGCCTTAACATTGGCAGGTGGTGGTAATTTTTCAATTACCTCTATTTTTGCTTGATCTACCTCTATTCCCTTATTTGAGATTTTATGCCCAAGAACAATTCCTTCAGTCACCATGAAGTGACACTTTTCCCAATTTAAAACTAGGTTGGTTTCTTGGCATCTTTTCAGAACAAGTTTCAGGTGATCAAGACAGGAGCTGAATGAGTCTCCATATACTGAGAAGTCATCCATGAAGACTTCCAGAAATTTTTCCACCATATCAGAGAAAATAGAGAGCATGCATCTCTGGAAGGTTGCAGGTGCATTGCATAGCCCAAAGGGCATCCTTCTATAAGCAAACACTCCGGATGGACATGTGAATGCTGTTTTCTCTTGATCCTGGGGGTCTACTGCAATCTGGTTATAGCCTGAGTAGCCATCAAAAAAGCAGTAATAATCATGACCTGCTAGTCTCTCTAGCATCTGGTCTATGAATGGTAAAGGAAAATGATCCTTTCTGGTGGCTGTATTGAGCCTTCTGTAGTCAATACACATGCGCCACCCTGTAACTGTTCTTGTAGGAACCAGTTCATTTTTTTCATTGTGAATCACTGTCATGCCTCCCTTTTTTGGGACGACTTGAACAGGGCTCACCCAGGGGCTGTCAGAAATAGGATAAATAATCCCAGCCTCCAGTAATTTGGTGACCTCTTTCTGCACCACTTCCTTCATGGCTGGATTTAGCCGCCTCTGTGGTTGAACCACTGGTTTGGCATTATCCTCCAATAGGATTTTGTGCATGCATCTAGCTGGGCTTATGCCCTTAAGATCACCTATGGACCACCCAAGAGCTGTCTTGTGTGTCCTTAGCACTTGAATAAGTGCTTCCTCTTCCTGTGAATTTAAAGCAGAGCTTATGATCACTGGAAAAGTGTCACCTTCTCCTAGAAATGCATATTTAAAGGATGGTGGCAGTGGCTTGAGCTCTGGTTTAGGAGGTTTTTCCTCTTTCAGAAGAAAGTTCAGAGGCTCTTTCATGTCCTCTGAATCCTCCAAATCAGGCTGAACATCTTTAAAGATGTTTTCCAACTCTGATTCGAGACTCTCAGCCATGTTGATCTCTTCTACCAAAGAGTCAATAAGGTCAACTTTCATGCAGTCTGTTGATGTGTCTGGATGCTGCATGGCTTTGACAGCGTTCAACTTGAACTCGTCATCGTTGACTCTCAGGGTTATTTCCCCCTGCTGGACGTCAATGAGGGATCGTCCAGTTGCTAGGAAGGGTCTTCCTAGAATGAGAGTAGCACTCTTGTGCTCCTCCATTTCCAGCACAACAAAGTCAGTGGAAAAGGCGAATGGCCCAACTCTGACAATCATGTCCTCAATCACGCCTGATGGGTATTTAGTGGAACCATCAGCAAGTTGGAGACATATCCGGGTTGGTTTAACTTCTTCAGTTAAGCCAAGCTTCCTGATAGTGGATGCAGGTATCAGGTTGATGCTTGCCCCAAGATCGCATAAAGCTGTCTTGGTGCAATCACCTTCTAATATGCATGGTATCAGAAAGCTCCCAGGGTTTTTAAGCTTTTCAGGAAAGCTTTTCAGAATGACTGCACTGCATTCTTCAGTGAGGAGAACTCTTTCTGTTTCTCTCCACTCCTTTTTATGACTCAAGATCTCTTTCATGAACTTGGCATAAGAAGGTATTTGCTCAAGTGCCTCTGCAAATGGAATCTTTATTTCAAGAGTCCTCAGATAATCTGCAAAGCGAGCAAATTGCTTATCCTGCTCCTCTTTCCGGAGTTTTTGAGGATAAGGTATCTTGGCTTTATATTCCTCAACCTTAGTGGTTAAAGAAGCCTTTTTAGAGGGGTTGTTATCAGCACTTATGTGTGTCTGATCCCTCACTGGCAATTGCGTACCAGAGTTAGAAGTTGGAGTGACGTTAGACGCCAACTCACTGTCTGTTCCTGGCGCCTGAACGCCAGAAATGTGCCCCTGTTGGGCGTTCAGCGCTGGATTCTGCCCCATTTGGGCGTTCAACGCCAGATTCTTGCCCATTTTTGGCGTTGAACGCCAATCCTGCCTTGTTTCTGGCGCTGAACGCCAGTTTTGGGCATGGTCTGGGCGTTCAGCGCCAGCCTTCCACCCATTTTCTGGCGTTTTAGTGCCAGAATTATTTTTTCCTGGGCTCTTACTGTCCTCAGGGGAATCTTTGGTGGGTTGCTTATTTCTTGAATTTTTGATGCCTTGAGGTGGGGTATTTAATGTTTTCCCACTTCTTAATTGAACTGCTTGGCATTCTTCTGCTATTTGCTTTGATAGCTGCTGCTTTGTTTGCTTAAACTGTTCTTCCATATGTATATTAGCTATCCTTGTCTCTTGTAACCTGTCTTTGAATTCAGCTAGCTGCTTTGTTAGAAAATCTAATTGCTGATTGAATTCAGCAGCTTGTTTTACAGTACTGAATTCAGCAGTTACTGTTTTAACCTCTTCATTCATGGAAGGGTTGCTGCTTAGATACAGATGCTGATTCCTGGCAACTGTATCAATGAGCTCTTGAGCCTCTTCAATTGTCTTTCTCATGTGGATAGATCCACCAGCTGAGTAATCTAAAGACATCTGAGCTCCTTCTGCAAGCTCATAGTAGAAGATGTCTAACTGAACCCACTCTGAAAACATTTCAGAGGGGCATTTTCGTAGCATCTCTCTATATCTCTCCGAGGCATCATAAAGAGATTCATTATCTCCTTGTTTAAAGCCTTGGATGTCCAGCCTTAGCTGTGTCATCCTTTTTGGAGGGAAATATTGATTCAGGAATTTTTCTGTCAGCTGTTTCCATGTTCTTATGCTGGCCTTAGGTTGGTTATTTAACCACCTTTTAGCTTGATCTTTTACAGCGAATGGAAACAGTAATAGTCTGTAGACATCCTGATCTATTTCCTTATCATGTACTGTGTCAGCAATTTGTAAAAATTATGCCAGAAACTCTGTAGGTTCTTCCTGTGGAAGACCGGAATACTGGCAACTTTGCTGCACCATGATAATGAGCTGAGGATTCAACTCAAAGCTACTAACTCCAATGGAGGGTATGCATATGCTACTCCCATACGAAGCAGTAGAGGGGTTAGAATATGACCCCAAAGTCCTCCTGGACTGTCCATCTCCACTTATGTCCATGATGGATCTATGGATATAACTTGGACTGATTTACCTTTTTATTTATTTTATTTTATAAGAAGTAAATACTTAAATAAAATAAAATAACTAAAAAGAATTTGAATTTTGAAAATTTTTTTTTTCGTAAAAAAAATTAAAAAAAATTAGTTAAAAAAAAACGAAATTTTTTGAAAAAGAGGGAAGATATTTTCGAAAATTAGAGAGAGAGAGTTAGTTAGGTAGTTTTGAAAAAGTTAAGAAACAAACAAAAAGTTAGTTAGTTAGTTGAAACAAATTTTGAAAAGATAAGAAGTTAGGAAGTTAGAAGAGATATTTTGAAAAGATATATTTTTTTTTGAATTTAGTGAGGAGAGAGAAAAACAATAAGATAGTACAAGATTTAAAATTTTTAGATCTAATGCTCCTTGTTTTCGAAAAATTTGGAGGGAAAACACCAAGGAACACCAAACTTAAAAATTTTAAGATCAAGACACAAGGAAAACTCAAGAACACTTTGAAGACTCACAAGAACACAAGAACATGAAGGAAGAACACCAAACTTAAAATTTTTTGAAAACTAAACAAAATTTTCGAAAATCAAAGGGAAATCAACAAGAAAACACCAAACTTAAAGTTTGGCACAAGATTTAATAGAAAAAATATTTTTGAAAAAGAAGGTTTTGAAAAGAGTATAAAAGATTCTAACCCAATCAAATTAATGTTCTAGCCAAATGAGTTATGGGACCTTAGGATGAAATTTTAAGAAAGATTATTTTTGAAAACACCAAACTTAAAGTTTGGCACAGGATTTAATAGAAAAATTATTTTTTTGAAAAAGGTTTTTTTTTTTTTTTAAAAATATGATAGCCAATTATCATGAACATAAACACCACGTTCTAGATAACTGAGCTATAAATTTAAAGTGTTTTAACAAGGGATAAATAATAAAAGACTCTAAACCAAAAAAAAGAGAAATTTTTCCTAATCTAAGCAACAAAATAATCCGTCAGTTGTTCAAACACGAACAATCCCCGGCAACGGCGCCAAAAACTTGGTAGCACGAATCACGAATCACACTTTTCACAACGCGTGCCACTGACCAGCAAGTGCACTGGGTCGTCCAAGTAATACCTTACGTGAGTAAGGGTCGAATCCCACAGAGATTGTTGGTTTGAAGCAATCTATGGTTATCTTGTAAATCTTAGTCAGAAAATCAATTATGTTTATCAGTTGAATTATGAATAACCAGTAGAGCATAAATTAAAAGTTACTTGTTGTGTAGTAATGGAGAATATGTTGGAGTTTTGGAGATGCTTTGTCTTCTGAATCTCTGCTTTCCTCTGTCTTCTGATTCACGCACGCACGTCCTCCTATGGCAAGCTGTGTGTTGGTGGATCACCGTTGTCAATGGCTACCTTCCATCCTTCCAGTGAAAACTACGCTCACGCGCTCTGTCACAGCACGGCTAATCACCGGTTGGTTCTCGATTCGGTTGGAATAGGATTTACTATCCTTTTGCATCTGTCACTAACGCCCAGCCTTCAGGAGTTTGAAGCTCGTCACAGTCATTCAATCCTTGAATCCTACTCGGAATACCACAGACAAGGTTTAGACTTTCCGGATTCTCATGAATGCCGCCATTAGTTCTAGCTTATACCACGGAGATTCTGATTAAGGAATCTAAGAGATGCTTATTCAATCGGATATAGAACGGAGGTGGTTGTCAATCACACGTTCGTGGTTTGAGGAAGGTGATGAATGTCACAGATCATCACCTTCATCACAGTTAAGCGCGAATAAACATCTTAGATAGGAACAAGCGTGTTTGAATGGAAAACAGAAATACTTGCATTAATTCATCGAGACACAGCAGAGCTCCTCACCCCCAACAATGGGGTTTAGAGACTCATGCCGTCAGAGAATACAAAGTTTAGATCTGAAATGTCATGAGATACCAAATAAGTCTCTAAAAGTTGTTTAAATACTAAACTAGTAGCCTAGGGTTACAAAATATGAGTGGACTATGATGGATGATGCAGAGACCCACTTCTGGGGCCCACTTGGTGTGCTGGGGCCC
Organism: Arachis hypogaea; assembly: GCF_003086295.3. Classification (NCBI taxonomy): domain Eukaryota; kingdom Viridiplantae; phylum Streptophyta; class Magnoliopsida; order Fabales; family Fabaceae; genus Arachis; species Arachis hypogaea. The sequence continues at coordinate 144,217,039 of NC_092054.1, forward strand.
ACTTGGTGTGTGCTGGGGCTGAGATTTCGTGCAGAGGCCATTTGTGGAGTTGAACGCCAGTTTTTGTGCCAGTTTGGGCATTCAACTCCAGTTTTTGATCCTTTTCTGGCGCTGGATGCCAGAATTGGGCAGAAGGCTGGTGTTGAACGCCAGTTTACGTCGTCAATTCTTGTGCAAAGTATGGACTATTATATATTTCTGGAAAGCCCTGGATGTCTACTTTCCAACGCAATTGGAAGCACGCCATTTCGAGTTCTGTAGCTCCAGAAAATCCACTTTGAGTGCAGGGAGGTCAGAATCCAACAGCATCAGCAGTCCTTTTTCAGCCTGAATCAGATTTTTGCTCAGCTCCTTCAATTTCAGCCAGAAAAATAACTGAAATTACAGAAAAATACACAACTCATAGTAAAGTCCAGAAATATGAATTTTTCCTAAAAACTACTAGAAATAGACTAAAAACTAGCTAAAACACACTCTAAACTATATGAAATTATCCCCAAAAAGCGTATAAAATATCCGCTCATCAGTCTGCATGGAATAAAATGGATTGAGAAGTTATATTATCGAATTCCGATTTCTGTTGTTCAGGATGGGTTGAAGTACGACTCGTTTGTGATAGGCAGTGATGAGGATTTGCAAGTTTTATTTCACTGTCATTGCCAGTTTCCGGAGGTGAGAATCCCTGAACTATTGGCAAAGCTTGTGAATGTAGTCTCTAACTCAGGAGGATTGAACCGAAATCAACAATTAGTACCTATGGCAGCAGCCTCCAGTTCAACCCCTGTTGTTGCATCTTCATCTGTACCTGTAATTTTGTCTGCCGGAGATATGGTGACATCTCCATCTTTTGCAGTTGATCTACACCGAGATGAGATTGCAGAACAAGGTGGTAACGTGAATACTCTTGTTATGATTCCGATTTCTAGGGCGGTTAGAGAACCAAATGCGGTGGAAGATGTCCTAAGGGAGGACAATGATATAGAGCCCACCACGATTGCTGATGACAGTGATGATGATATAGGGAGGAGTATTCCTGTCGGTCCTGGTGGAGCATCGAGCTCGGAAACTTAGCAATATCTCCCGCACTTTTCGACTCTAGACTTGGATGCAATGAGCAGAGGGGTTACCGAATGTACAATCTAGTTTTGCGCGAGAGATTCACAGGATACCGCAGGTCTAGCTAAGTTTCAAGTCGGTCAACAGTTTCAGAAAAAAGAAGAAGTCATCTTATGTGTGAAGACATATAGCATCCGTCGTGCGATTGAGTGCAAAGTGATGAAATCGGACCACGACAAGTACTACAGCAAGTGCAAGGAGTTTGGAAATAGTTGTAGATGATTGATTTGGATCACACTATGGCGGCAGAAGGGTATCTGGAAGGTAAAACAGTATAACGGACCTCATTCATGTTTGGCCACCTCGATCTCCAGTGATCATAGGAAGCTTGACTATCATGTGATATCTGCTTACATCTTTCCTATGATCATGATGTACCGGACTTGTCATCGAAGAGCTGTGTGGATAATAGCATCATGATGTACGCCCTCGTGTACCTCATAACTGTCTTCTCGTCTGCGTCGTGGGGAAGGTGACTGAAGGTCTCCTGCATCCAAGTGCACTTTACTGTGAACTTGTCGATGTAGTCCGCCGGAAGCAACACACCCAACAACTCTTGGAACCAATTCCATGCAGGTCGCCCGCCTTCAATGAACCGCTGGAAATCCGTCAGGCATTTGCTAACGTAATGTCCGTCGATGGGAAGCTCTAAATGGTACGCAACATCATGAAGCGTAATTTTGCACTCTCCAAATGGCATATGAAAAGTGTGAGTCTCGGGCCGCCACCGTTCCACAAATGCACTGACCAGCGGTTTATCCAACCTAAACCAATGGTCGTTGAGTCTCGCGAGGTGGGCTAAGTGATAAACCCCCTTTGTAGGGTTTATCTTGTGTTGAATTTAGAGCATTTTGATAACCGTTTCTCACATTTATTCAATGAAATAGCATGATTTTGTGATTGTCTCCGTATTTGTGCTTAGATATGAAAATATGCTTTTTGGACCTTTAATTTGATAGTTTTAATCTTCCTTTGATTCTACTAGATGCTTTGATGTGTTTCCTAGTGATTTCAGATTGAAAAGGGCTAGGAAAGGATCAAAGGAGTGAAATGAAAGCATACAAAGTGGAGAAATCATGAAATGCCAAAGATTTAGAAAAATCCCATGGGCGCACGCGCGCACTATGCACGAGCGCGCAGATTGCGAAAAACCCCAGGGACGCGTACGTGCCGAAGGCCCCACGTGATTTTTAAAGAGGAACACGTGCCTGACGATTTTGGAGGGTTTCCAACCGTATTTGGAGTTGAATTTTTGGTGGAAAAAGGCTAAATAGACCAAGGAATGAAGGGGAAGGCATCATGTAGACATTCACACACACACATTAGGCTAGTTTTAGCTTAGTTTTAGAGAGAGAAGCTCTCACTTCTCTCTAGAATTAGGATTAGGATTAGGTTTAGTTCTTAGATCTAGGTTTTAATTCATGCTCTTTTCTACTTCTTCTTCTTGATTCTTTGTTGTTACATTCATCATTCTTCTATTGTTTGTTATAATTTCTTCTACTTTGTTTGTAGATCTACTTTTGTTCATTCTATTTTCTTTTAATGTAATTTGAGGTAATTCATGTAGATCTTGTTTTCTTTAATTGTTGTTGTTGATTTCTTACATTCAATTGTTGTTAGATTCTATTCTTGTTATCAATTTACTATGCTTTTCTTTTGTGCCTTCCAAGTGTTTGATGAAATGCTTGGTTGGATTTTAGTATAGATTTTATTCCTCTTGGCCTAGGTAGAGTAATTAGTGACGCTTGAGTTATCTAATTCCTTTGTTGATTGATAATTAGAAGTTGCTAATTGATTTGGATACCACTAACGCTAGTCTTTCCCTTGGGAGTTGGCTAGGACTTGTGGAATCAAGTTGATTCATCCACTTGACTTTTCTCCATGGTTAGAGGTTAAATAAGTGGTAGCAATGGACAATTTGTGGTCACAATTAAGGAGGATAATTAGGATGGGACTTCTAATTCTCATAACCTTGCCAAGAGCTTTCATAGTCATTAGTTTACTTTCATTGCCATTTATATTTCTTGTCTAAAATCTCAAAAACCCCAAACATACCTCATAACCAATAACAAGATGCTTCATTGCAATTCCTAGGGAGAACGACCCGAGGTTCCAATACTTTGGTTTATAAATCTAGGGGTTTGTTTTAGTGACAAACAATCTTTTGTATGAAAGGATTATTGTTTGGTTTAGAAACTATATTGCAACGAGAATTCATTAGTAAAATTCTAAACCGTCAAAAGTCCCTCTTCATCAAAATGGCGCCGTTGCCGGGGAGTGCAATGGTGTTATGTTATTGGTTATTGTATATATGTGAATAGTGTGAATAAGTTTATCTTTTGCTTGTTTACTAGTTTTGTTAGTTTTATTTTGTTTCTTCACTATGAATTCTCACTTTGGCTATGAGTTTGGTTCTCATTATGTTGTAGGAAATGTGGACTTTAATGATAACATGTACCAAGGAGGGAACACTCTAAGATGGGAGGAGCCTCAAAGAATTGATCACTCCTGTTGGCAACAACCTCCGGATACTTATAGGTATAATCATCATCCTAATACATGTCAATTCAATGGCTATGGTGAATATTCTTGTGACAATCAACAATCACCATCATATGCCTATAAACCTTGTCCTCAACATGAACCTCTACCATACTCACAAGCATTTCCATACTAAACATCTTCCTATGATCCACATCCATTGTATGACCAATCACCCATGCCATTTTCTTGTGACCATTATGAGCAAGAACCTTTGGAACCACCACAATTCCATTATGCTTATTACCAAGAACCACCTCAATGCATCCCATCTCCATACCCTTACTACGAAGAACCATCTTCTCACTATGAACCCTTTCTCCAAAACAATGAGCCTTCCTATCCACCCCAAGCCCCAATAGATGATTCTCTCACCCTGCTACTTCAAGGCCAGGCGGATATGCAAAGGAACACCCTAGAGTTTGTGACTAATTTGACTAAGGTAGTGCATACTTTGACCTACCAATGTTTGAACACTCAAGGTGCTTCCGTGGCCGCATGTGAAAAACCAAAAGATGAGCAAAGCATGAAGGAGAAATTGGAAAATCTGATGGAAAGGAAGGAAGAATCAAACTTTGTATTGGAGCAATTGGAGAAGCCTAGGGTCATTGAAAAAAAGGAAGAAGTGGTTGAAGATCTAGGAGATGCGAAACCACCATGGAAGTCTCGACAACCTCCGGAGCATATCAAGATTGAAGAACATGAGAAGGTTGATCAAGAGATGGACTCTATCATCAAGGATTTCTTATCAATAATTGAATCCTCGCCCATGGGATATGAAATTTAAGCTATTGAAGACAACTCAACACCAATTGATGTTGGTGATATCATTGAAGACTCTTCCGTTAAAGGTGAAGTTGATATGGAAATAGATTTCACACAACCTCCCAAGTTTGATTTGATTGATGATGAGGAGGAATTGGAAGAAGTCAACAAGCATGAAGAAGATGAGAGAAGTTATTAAGAGGTGGAAATACACAAAGAAGAGCATAAGAAAGCCAACCTTGCATTGTCTAAGTGTGGGGAGGCTTACCTCCCTAAGCCACCATCCAACACACCATTCAAGTGGGTAAAACTCTCACCCTTAAGCTTCACCTTCTCACTTGAATATGGCTTGATTGAAACGAATGGACAACTTAGAGCTCTTTGTGGAACTAAGAGTAAGAAGGAATTGTTTAGTGGTTGGAAGTTTGGAATTAAGCTCATTGAGGTCAAGTTCTCAAAGTACAGGGACTATGATTGGACGAATGCTACTTTATATGGGTCTAAGAAGATAGGGTATGCTAGAGAGAATTCTACTTGTCATACTTGCCAACCGCCCGAACGGAAAATGCATGAAGATCAACTCGAGGACAGGTGCGAAAATAAGATATGGGACCCCGGATCGAAGCAGGAGACCAACTATGGGAGCTCATATTTTGGGTGGAACTCCATCCAAACTTGGTGAAGATGGTTGGAACTTCTGTCAACTATTTGAAGAGCAAATACCCTTGGAGATTCAAGGATGAGTACAAGCATAAGCCACCATGACAAAGAGCTTCCCAAAATGTCCAACTTAAGGACTTAAACTGAAAGTGCTAGGTGGGAGACACCCCACCATAGTAAACTCTTTCCAACCTCTTGCATTTTTGATTAATAAGTGAATTGAGTTACCATTGTAGGTAGTTTCCTTTCCATATGCTTGGTTCAATAAATTGGTTGAAGGTTGCTTGTGGGGCAAGTAACCCTTGCTTATTTTTGAAGATTCCCAAAAAGCCAAAAAGATTTTTGTTATTTTGTATTTTGAGTTAATTTTGAGCTGTAGGTAGTGTTAGAAGGGTTTTGAGCTGTTTTTGCCTTTTTTGAAAAAAAAGGGGTCAAGGACGTGTACGCACGCTGTGCGCGTGCGCGCCCATGCGCATAGGCAGGCCTATACTCTTTCCAGAGAGTTGGGCCACTCTCGCGCAAAAGCTGGGCCAATGGCACAACCGCAAGTACGCGTGCGCGCACTGCGCGCTTATGCGTTGATGTCCTTATTTTGCAAATGTGCGCGCCCGCGCACATGCCGCGTGCGCGCCGATTCTCCAAGATAGTTTTCAAGCCAATGACTCGGGACTTGTGCCAGCTCTGGGCTGGCATTAAGCTTTTAGCCCAACTCACCTCACGCGGACGCACACTGTACGCATCCGCACCCATGCCCATATCTCCCATCTGCGCTAAGGCGTACTTGCAGCTTCCGCGCCACTCACTCATTTTTCCACCCACGCAAATGCGTACTTTGTGCTTCCGCGTCATTCACTCCTTTCACCCATCCGCGCAGACGCGCACGGTGCGCAAGCGCGCGGATTCAAAAATTTTTAACCCCAAAGGACGCGAGAACACCCTCACTCGCAGATCCCCCCCTTTTTCCACCTCCAGTGTTCCCTCCTCATCTTCTCCCTCCATAACCACCCTCAACCTTCACTCCTCCCTGCAACCACCGCCGAGCGTCGCTGCGACTCCCGCGTTGCCACCGCCACCCCCGCCTCTCTTTTTTCTTTCTTCCCCTATCTCTTCCTCTCTCGCCCGTTCCTTCTCCCTCGACTCTCAGTCTCCCTCTTCTCTGCTCCACTCCCGCGCCCACCATTAACCGCCGCGACGACCGTTGTCGCCGGCGAGGCCTCAGCCATCGATCCACTTCCCCCCTCTGCCGTTTCCTCTCTCTTCACCACTAACCTCTCACTCCTCTCTACCCTGCACCATTGCTTTGTTTCCTGCCCTGCCACCACAACATCCCTCTGCGCCACCACCACTACTGGGCGGCGTTGCTACTATCACCCATTTCCTTCCCTTTTCCATTTCTGCTCTGCACTTCATTCCAGGTTCCATAGCCTAAACCTCTACTCTGTTTTCTTTACTGCCTGTTATCAATTTGCTTGGTTAGTTTAGTTAGTTAGTTGGATAATTTTGCATGTTAGATTAGATAGAAATAACTGCGGTTAGGTAGTTAGGTTGTGGTTAGAGGATTCTAGGCCTGATAATTGCTCCGTTTGTGTTTATTTGTTTGGATGTTACATGCTGAGTGATGCGTGGTATGCTCTGTTTTCTATGTTCTGCTTCACTGCTGCCTTACTTGATTGATGCTGTCCGAGTCATGTGCATTCTTTATTGCTTACCTGTTGATATGTGAACTCATATGACTGATTTTTGCTGCTATTTGCTGTCCGGAAACGTCCAAATTGCTGCCAGAATGCTGCCCAATTTTCTAGAAATTGCCTTGCTTTTAAACATGTCACCTACATTTGAAATTGTTGCTTTTGGAATTGAATATTCACCTAGTTACAGCAAGTTCAACTCTTAGGTGCCCTTAGGTCAGCTTTTCCGTGTTTCACATGTTTCCCATGACTTACTTTGAACCATTCCATGCTTACACTTTTCAAGATAATCAAATGTCTTTAACTTGTGCTTTACTCATCATTTGATTTCACTTGCAATTTTGTTGAATATGGTTCAGGTAATTGCAACAATTGATGAACTCAACTTGTGTAACTCTTTTGCACTCAAATTAGTTTCTATCTTGGTTTGTATTACACAAAGCGCATTTCAACTTTTACAACACCAATTATTGCAAACCTAGTGACCATGGCATTGGTTGATGACTTGCTTTTAATTAATTGCTTCTTTTGCAATTTCCTATTTCATCATCAATGACTGCACTTTCCTTATGATTGTGAGCATGCTTGTTTTCTTTGCTTTGTGAACTTCACTTGATTGAGACAATGACCATTATACCCCTAACATTTGAACTAAATTTTCTAACTTCTACCTTGTTTTACCTTACTAACCCTCTTTTTGGCCTAAAATAAACCATTGACTATTCTTTTGGGTATGATGCTCATTGAACTTCATAAACAAGCATGATGTGTTTAATGTTGGAATTCTTGGTTTGTGACTTTATCTTCTTCTTTGGTTATGGTTACTTGCATTCCAAGTTTTCATTCTTTTAACTCACTTCATGAATATGCCATTACTTGCTTGCTATCTCTCTAATTAGCTAAGTGCTTATATATCATACTTGTTTTTCAGGATGGCTGATAGAGGAAAAGAAAAGGCTACTACCTCAAAAAAGAGGAAGAAATCTCAAGCCATTTCCCTCTCTCCTTATGCCAACTACGCCAAGAACCCACTTAATAAAGTGGATAAAGAGAATCAGCTGCGACCACCCACTGATACCTAAATGTTTCTAAATCTTTACTGTGAGCTCCGATTTCCCACCTATCGGAAGACGAACCTGAATATTGAGAAGAAATTGGCCCTACCCGACGACCTGAAGGAACCCATTAAGGCCCGTATTCAGGGATTGGGCCTAGGCTTTATTGATAGGGACTTGGGACGGATTAACACTTCATGGGTCAAGGAGTTTTATTGTAACTTCTTTCGAGAGACTCTGGATTTAGTGCACCTAGGGGTGGGCAGATCTCGATTCTTGAGGCAGCTATTGAGGGTGTTTTGCATTGTCTCCCTCGGACTGGTGATTCATGGGCATACCAGATGGCAGAGACTGCAATAAACACTATGACTTTTGATTATAAGGCACTGAAGAACATTATTGTCATACCGAACGTCCCTTGGGTGATGGAGTCTACCAACACAAGGCCCAAGGGGATGTTATTCACCTATCTGTCTAGGGAGGCTAGGACCTGGCAGCAGATATTCGCCCATTATGTCCTGCCCACTACACACTTTTCTGATATTCCGATGGATATGCTTCTTCTGATTGGCTGTGTCATGGAGGGGAAGGAGGTATATTTCCCCCGACTGATCAGGAGAAGCATGTGGCAAGCTCACATCTGTGGCCTTCTACCATTTTCCGCCATGGTCACTAGGATGGTTGAGTTGGCTGGCGCCCCATGGAGGGATGATGATGCGATTCCACCACCCCCAGACAAGGACGAGAAGGAAGTTACTATCTCGTGGGGTACGTGGGTGCACGAGAAGCCCCCTTCCAAGCGCTGCTCTCGGGCTAGAGCAGTAGTCGAGGCAGCTAGACCTTCATCTTCCACGGCAGCAGCAGGACCATCTTCTTCCTCAGCACCAGTAGCAGCACCTTTACCACCACCACCAGCACCCGAGCCGACATACCTGCTAGTACAGCGCCTGTTTCGTTTCATGGAGCGCAGTAAGCGTCGTATCATGCGACGTCTCGACCGCATAGACCAGGTATTTGTATCATAGGGCATTGAGCTACCCCCTCTCCTCGACTCTCCCGCTTCCGACGAGCCAGATCATGAGGGGAAGCATGAGGCAGGACACGCGGAAGAGCTTGTTGAGGAGCCGGTTCGGCAGGATGCACCTCCGCAGACACAGGCTACCCAGGATATTCCACAGCATGCCGAGGAGCCACTGCCCCATTCTGAGATCCACCAGGACGTAGATGTGACCGTTTGACCCTCACCATGAGCCCGATCAGTAGCATTGAGGATGATGCTTCATCTTAAGTGTGGGGAGGTCGCCATCGGCGGATTTGGTGAACATCTTTCAGACATTATCACTTAGTACCTCTTATTTTGCTTTAGTTTGCACTATTTTGGGATTATTGTATATATTTGCTAATATGGATACTTTTATTTTGGTTGTTGCACACTTTTATTGTATGTATTGCATTTTAGTCTTGTGGTTGTGATTTAGAAAATGTTTTGAATTGTTGAAAACTTAGTTAAACCCTTTTGTGCATAAAAGAAATTGTTTTGATTAGAAAAGAGGGTAAACTAAGGAATTTTAGAAATTCTTAATCACAACATTGCATTTAGGATATGCTTAGTCAAAATGATAGAATTTTCAAAAGAATTTATCTAGAGGGCACCACCCCAATTGATTGGAAAATTTTTGTGGAACTTGCTTGAATTCATACTTTTGTGGATCATGTTTTTGAGCTAAGAACACAAGCTTGTGAGTCTTGAGACTAATGGTGTGGTTACATCTTATAACCACTTATTTTCTTTCTTGTGTGAAATTGTTCTCTTCCTATGATTGTGATCCTTGATTTGTTTAATTCGTTATGTCCTATTGTTCCTTGTATACATGGATTTATATGATTGAGGCCATTGTTTTATTATCTCATTTACCCAAATAAGCCTTACCCCTTATCATCCATTGTTAGCCAATTTGAGCCAACGATTAACCCACTTGTTCTTAATTTAGCACATTACAAGCCTTAAAGCGGAAAACAATAAATGTTCTTTATTTGGATCTTTGATTAGTTTAGGCTAGTGTGTGTGTATCATTCAAGTGTGGGAAACTTGGGACATTGGTTAAGAAAAGGATAGTTTTGTGTTTTTATTGAAAATATTGGGAATTGGGTACATGCTCATGTGTTAATTAAATATAAAACCATATGCATTGATACTTTTGTATATAATTTATTGCAAAAAATAAAAAAAAATGAGAAAATGAATGAGAAAATAAAAAGAAAGAAAAATATATGTAGATATCAAAAGAAAAAGAAATATATATATATATATATATATATATATATATATATATATATATATATATATATATAATAGTCTTATTACTAAAAAAAAAAAATCTTATTTTGACTTTTTCAAAAAGTAATCCAAGATTTTTCTTGTTTCTATATAATTTTTATGTATGTGAACACGAATCCATCTTCCTTTCTTTACGTAAAAAATCCTCTTTTTTATGATTAAACTCTTTTAGCGTTCTTTTTGAGCGAATCTATTTCTATACAAAAATAGAGCATCTTGTAGAAGTCTTTTCGAATAAATTTTCGTCTACCTTATCATTCTTCAAGGATTCTTTGATTCATTATGTTAGATATCAAGGAAAATCCATTCTGGCTTCAAAGAATGCGCCTTTTTTTATGAATAAATGGAGATACTATCTCATTTATTTCTGGCAATGTTATTTTGATACTTGGTCTCAACCCCGAATGATCCATATAAACGAATTATTTGAGAATTCATTTCATTTTTTTGGGGGGCTATCTTTCAAATGTACGGCTAAACTTTTCAGTGGTACGGAGTCAAATGCTTAGGGTTTAGGGTTTAGGGTTTAGGGTTTAGAAAGAAAAAAAAAGTAATAAAAAGGGGACAAAATGCCCCAAAGTAGAGCCCAATAAAGATCAATGCATATGTGTTATAATAAAAAAGAAAATGCATGAGTATGTGAAAAGTGAAGAATGGGTAGTTAGGTTAGCACTTAAATTGTATAGGTTGTCATAGGTTAGGTGGGAAAGTTTAAGTTGATCAAAGATTCAAATCTTTAGTCCACTTGACCATATATGCAATCCTACCTTAACCCTACCTCCATTACAACCTATGAAAAGACCTCATGATATTTGTATGCATGCATTGAATGATTGTTGATTGTTAGATGAAGAACAAATCTTGGAGAGCATGATTAGGAGAGAATTGAGTGAATCAACCCCTAAACACTTGAGTGAATAGAGTGGATACACATCCGGTGAGGGTTCGATTGCTCAATTATATGTGTTCACCACTATCACCTATATTCATGCAAGTTGGTAAATTCTTTTGATGATTCAATACAATTACGGGTTGGATTTTATTTCCATTACTTTAGCCCTATGCTTACATATATTCTCTTGGAATTTGATTTGTTTTGACCAAGCATTAGCATTCATATAGTTAGTTGCATTTAGATAGTTTAGTTGCAATGAATAAATATCATACCCTTTGCTTCATTCTTGGTTAAGCATGAAGACATGCTTGGTTTAAGTGTGGGGAGGTTGATAAACCCCCTTTGTAGGGTTTATCTTGTGTTGAATTTAGAGCATTTTGATAACCTTTTCTCACATTTATTCAATGAAATAGCATGATTTTGTGATTGTCTCTGTATTTGTGCTTAGATATGAAAATATGCTTTTTGAACCTTTAATTTGATAGTTTTAATCTTTCTTTGATTCCACTAGATGTTTTGATGTGTTTGCTAGTGATTTCAGATTGAAAAGGGCTAGAAAAGGATCAAAGGAGTGAAAGGAAAGCATACAAAGTGGAGAAATCATGAAATGCCAAAGATTTGGAAAAAGCTCACGGGCGTGCGCGCGCACTATGCGCGAGCGCGCAGATTGCGAAAAACCCCAGGGACGCGTACGTGCACTGTACGCGTACGCGCCGAAGGCCGCACGTGATTTTTAAAGAGGAACACGTGCCTGGCGATTTTGGAGGGTTTCCAACCCCATTTGGAGCTGAGTTTTTGGCGGGAAAAGGCTAAATAGACCAAGGAATGAAGGGAAAGGCATCATGTAGACATTCACACACACACACACACTAGGCTAGTTTTAGTTTAGTTTTAGAGAGAGAAGCTCTCACTTCTCTCTAGAATTAGGATTAGGATTAGGTTTAGTTCTTAGATCTAGGTTTTAATTCATGCTCTCTTCTACTTCTTCTTCTTGATTCTTTGTTGTTACATTCATCATTCTTCTATTGTTTGTTATAATTTCTTCTACTTTGTTTGTAGATCTACTTTTGTTCATTCTATTTTCTTTTAATGCAATTTGAGGTAATTCATGTAGATCTTGTTTTCTTTAATTGTTGTTGTTGATTTCTTACATTCAATTGTTGTTAGATTCTATTCTTGTTATCAATTTACTATGCTTTTCTTTTGTGCCTTCCAAGTGTTTGATGAAATGCTTGGTTGGATTTTAGTATAGATTTTATTACTAAAATTTTAACTTAATGAGTATTTTCTTATACAGTAATAGAATTTTAGTGCAACTATTAATATTTTACAGAATTATTTTTGTGTATTAATTATTAAAAATTATACACAAATAATTTATTATCTGTTTACAATAATTTTACTTAATTGATTAAAATATTTGTCATATATTAAATTATTTTGTATAAATATTTTATTATGTCAATAAAATTTTTTAGTACAACTAATAGTATTTTTAGGATTTAGTTTTTGTCAGATTAATATTTTAAAAGTACAATTTATTATTATCAATATTTTTTAACTTAACTATTATATTTTTTCTTAATTATACTGGAAGCCAATAAAAATAAATTTATAAGCCGGAAAAAGTTTTATATTAACAAAATTTAAAAATAACATATCCAAAAATAATAGCCATAATATATAAATTGAGGTAATAATTTAAAATTCTCTAAAACTAATCTAATCAAATGCTAATATTAGAATTAAACTATTTAAATAATACATTAGTTATTTTAGATTTTAGACACAAATAGATTATAGTCATTCTCGAAAGAACAACCAACTGAAATAATATCATACCTTAAACATTTATAATTAGTGCAAATTCAAACTACATCCTCTTATTAAATAAATTTCATCATCCGCTTTTTATATAATGAAACAAGATATATAATAGACATGCCAAGAAACTAAATTAACTTTTATTCCTACCAATGACATTGCATTGACGCGCAGGAGGGTGGTAGTTTCTGAAAAAAAAAATTATCATATATTATAAAAATATTTTGATTACGAAAAATTTAAAAGAAGAATATTTAAACAAAGTACTAATATTTGAAATTGTATTTTTAAGACTGACATAATTCTTTGAAAATTGAACTTAAATTGAAGAAACTCAACCTCATTATATGCTCTATTTCAAAGACTTTCTAATAGACGTAGAAAGTATGGAGGGGATGAAGTTTGAACTTGGCCTATAAAGTTTCTTGGAAGCAATTGCTCAATAAAAATCGAACGAAAACTAACTTTACCCACATTTTATTGGATTGGTCATAATTAATATATGAGTAGTTCCAACCATCATTTAGTAAAATACAGTTCATTGACACTTCCTTAAACTCTTACATCCTTATCCGGATCAGTGAATACGACCCGAGGTGGTATTTGATGGATGTGGTGGTAAATGATTGCGGCAAAAGAGAATCGCGATGTAAGGTTAGATAAAAAAGTAAGCTTGAGTAAGAATAATAATCAAATTATTAAAAGAATAATAGAATAGGTACATCAAAAAATATCATAAAAAATTATAACTTGTACCTTAAAAGGTTAATTTTAATGAAAAATGAATAATACATTCTTATTCTATGAAGTACTCAAGAAAGAATAACAAATTAAAAATTAAATAAAATATTTTGCCTCTAAAATTTAAACTCATGAACCTTATATGTTGAACTATATATAATCTTTAGTTGCAGAAAATTAATTATTGAAATTGATATCACTATTAATTTATCTGTTATTAATACACACATACATAAGAAAGTACTATTAAGTGTAAATATTATTTAAATGTTAATTATGTATGATTGAAAATTATATTATAATTATTACCAATTAATTAGAATAATTAATAATTAGTATAATTAAAATTTTTTATAATTAAAATAATTGATCATTAGTATAATTATTTATTAAATGTTGATTTTCATATAATTATAAAGAAGTTACTTTTAAAAAAGTAAACTGAGAACAGAGAGGTGCTATTAACATAAATAACATATAAAAGATAATGATGTATGATTGACAATTGACAATTATATTTTAATTATTAATAATTAGTACAATTATTTATTAAATATTAATTTTATATAATTATAAAGACTATACTTTTCTAAAATAAGTTGAGAAAAGAGAGGTGTCATTAATATAAATATCATCTAAATGCTAATTATGTATGATTTATAATCTATTCTATCTATTATCTATTATATAATATAAAAATTGAATTTCTGCACTTAATGATGGAGCTGACATGGCATATTTCGGGGATTATTTTTCGATTTAATTATTTTAACTCATTCAATACAATTTATTACAATGACTTAATTATATTAACTAATTGATTTAATTAAATATTTAAATATCAATGTAATTTATTATAATTTATATTACTTAATTAATTATACTACATTAATTATAATTTGTTATATTAGTTAATTAGTTTATTCATTTATAAAGTCAAATAAAATAAATAAGTTATTGTTTATTCTAATTGAATTCATTAAATTTAATTATATATTATATATGAATTAACGATAATTTATAAATCACTTTATATTATAATATTAAATAAAATAATTTATAAATTACTTTATATTATATATGTATTAACGAAATATTATATATGTGTTAATTAAATATTATATACGTACAGTGCAATGAATACAAAAGTAGCTTATATAGTATTGATAATATTATTTACGCACGATGCATTTTTTTATTTGGTATTATATAGTATTGATAATATTATTATATAGTATTATATAATATTGATAATATGCTAATCCCAGAAAGCCTACCCATATCCCATTCCAACCTGCGCCGCCCAAAGCCCCCTTTTTGATCTTCTTTCTCCCAGCAAGCAGAGACGCCGCATCAAGAAGATTGTGTCCATGGTTGCCGCGACTTAACTTTGGCATCTCCTTCTTCCATGCGTCACTTTCCACAACAAATCCAATTCAAAAGAGCTACCTTCCATAGCAAAACCCCCTCCCTTAATTTGATCATTGTTGTCTGCAGTATCTTTCATGGAATCATCTCTATGGTTATTGATGAAGCTTGAGAGGCTTCCTAAACATGAGAGCAACTCTATTCAATTGAAACTCAGGATGCTTCTTTTCTCATTTTTTTACTTTTCATTGTTGGAGATTTTCTCCTGAACTTTTCATTTCGAATCTTCTTGCACTGTTTTTTATGATTTTGTTTTTTTTTTTGCGCTTTTTTTTATAGATCCTCTCTTTCTTATGCAATATTGTGATTAGAATTTGTTGCTATGCCACACTGATTTTGTTTATTTTTTTCTTCATATTCTTTGTTTCTGATCTTATTTTCATACTCTTTTTACTCTGTACGTTTTGATTTGTCAATATTTATAATATAGAATGAGTGTTTTATTTTCAACTCAATTTTTTTTTGTTTTTTGAATTATTGAGACAAATTTTTTCTTTTTTTGGATTATAGAGGATCTGTGATTTTGGATGCGCTCCAATTTTATAATTATTTACCAAAAAATACCTCTTTTAGATGCTATAAAGGTCTAAGACGTGTGGTTCTACAATCTTACAGTGCGTGTCTTACTAGAAATTATGTTTGCTCTTATTTTTGTCACTAGAGAAAAAATGGTTAGGCAATATGATTTGTTAGAGATGATTGTACCGCCAAAAGAATGTTAGAGGATTCATATCAGAGTGATCAGACTTTGGTTGCTACCGAGATTCAATGACCCCAAATCCATTAGCTCCATTAAAATGGTGTTGATGGATGAGCAAGTACCTCTAATTTTATTCACACAATTGTTTTTCTACTTTCATACACTTAACCTATATTTTTTGATAATCCTAATAAGATTTTTTGGTTTTAATATTAAGGTGATTGATGCTCATGAAATATACAATGTCTAATGCATTGATTATTACTTTAATAGTTTCATACAGTTAATCTATATTTAAAGTTTATAGTTTTGAATTTTGATATAAACCCTTTGATAATTTTGTAATTGTTTTTGTGGTGAGATGATGTATATATATACAATGTATTGCGTTGATTGTGGTTGCTCTGATTAAAAGAAAAACTCTTGCCAGTGGCAATCTTCCAAACAATTTATATAGTCAAAATTAAACTAAACATAATTTTTTTAAATGGCTAGAAACATGCACGAGTTATATACATTGTTTGTGAATTAAAAGTTTAATGGTTTAATAGTTTAGTAATAATTATTGAGAGTGGAGTTAACTTGGATATGATTCTTACTTAAACTCCACGATGTATTTATTATATAGTGGCCATACACTTAAATTAGTTATACACTTGAGTATGATAGATTAGTTTAATTTTTTTTCAATTTTATTTGTGTGATCTCTTTTTTCAGCTTGTGTTTTTGGTTTTGTACACAATATAGACCAATGAAATATGTTGAAATGAGGTTTGACTTTATTTATAGTTGAGATCCTTATTTGAATAACAATGCTCATTAAATTTAAAATTCTCTTCTCACCGAGTTATCCATGATTATTTTCAAAGTGTACCTTTAGTTTCAGTGGTCAGCTCCCTAATGTTCGCCCTTACATGACTTGAAGTAGTTGTACCATAGTTGTACCCTGTTATGTTAGCTTTTCTTTATTTCGAGATATATAGTTTTTTATTTTGATTCAATTTGTTATTTTTTGTGTTATTTTTTGTTGCTTTTGAATATTGAATTTGTTTTTACTTTACATAGCCACTAGCAATATCATTTTAGGTAGAATTTAATAAAATGAACATTCTAACTAATTGAACGTAATGTAAATTTTTTAATTTATTTAGTTATTTTTGTTGAAAGAAGTATTTTATATAAATTTTGTTTGTTTATTTAGTTGGACTTTATTGTTCTTGTGTGTAAAGAGTGAATAATATGTGAAAATTAGTAAAGCTAATCTTAGAAAATATATAAATAAATAATAACTAAATAAAATGAGAGGTAATAAACAATCTTAGTTTATAACCTTAGAATTTTAGTGGTTGAAAAAGAGAAAAATTATATACCTCTAATTGACGGATGGTTCATATTGAAGAGACTCACTTATAAATTGAGTTTTTCTTTAATTCATTTCAATCAAGTCATCCAGATAGAATAACATAATATTTTTTTGAGTAGTTTTCTTCTATATATATAGAGAGAAGTGTGTTCTCCTTTTGTCAAGAGAGAGTGTTATTGTAGTCTCCTTGTGATAGAGAGAAGTTGTAATTCTCAAAGAAAGTTATTCAATTGTTTCCATATTTTATACAAATTTCTAATTTTTTATCTCTATATTTTGCTGTGTCATTTGTCTGGTACCTAACAGTGGTATCAGAGCCAAAGGTTGCTGATTAATATTTTTTTTCCGTTGCGAGTTACCATCTAAAAAAAATGGCAGCAAAGTATGAAATTCCAAAATTCAGTGGGAGTAATTTTTCCATATGAAAATTGAAGATAAAATCCATTATGAGAAAAGACAATTGCGTAACAGCAATTGAAGGTAGACCCACTGAAATTACAGATGAAAAATAAAAGGAGATGGACAACAATGCTGTTGCAAACTTACACTTGGCACTAGCTGACTTAGTTTTATCAAGTGTAGCAGAGAAAAAGACAGCAAAAGAAATTTGGGATGCTCTCACCAAATTATATGAAGTCAAGTCACTTCATAACAAGATATTCTTGAAGAGAAGACTTTATAATCTTCGAATGAGTGAGTCCACGTCGGCAACGGATCACATCAACAATCTAAATACACTATTTTCCCAACTCTCATAATTGGAATATACCATAGCAGAAAACGAACGTGCAGAGCTCTTACTTCAAAGTCTACCAGATTCATATGATCAGCTTATCATTAACTTAACTAATAATGTTTTGACTGATTATCTTTCTTTTGATGACATGGCTGCTGCGGTTCTTAAGGAAGAATCTAGGCGCAAGAATAAGGAAGATAGATTAGAGAGCTCAAAACAAGCAGAGGCTTTGTTGATGACAAGAGGGAGATCAATGGAGCATGGTTCCAGTGGGAGTCAAAGTAGACCAAAGTCACAAAGTAAGAAGAAGGTCAAATGCTACAATTGTGGAAAGAGATGGCACTTCAAGAAAGATTGTTGGAATAAGAAGAGTATAGAGAAGGTTCCAGAAGGATCAAGTTCTCAAGGATGTGTTGCGAGTACCTCTGATGATGGAGAAATCCTGTATGGCGAAGCAACAATTGGTTCTAAAGGTAGCAAATAGCTCACTGATGTTTGGATTGTTGATTCAGGAGCAACATGTCACATGACTCCTCATCGTGATTGGTTTTGTACATATGAACCTGTCTTGGAAGGATTTGTGTTTATGGGAAACAATCATGCCTTAGAAATTGTTGGAATGGGTACTATCAAAATAAAAATGTTTGATGGTTCTATTCATTCACTTCAAGGGGGTAAGACACGTGAAAGGCTTGAAGAAGAATTTGTTGTCGATTGGGCAATTGGATGAACTTGGTTGTAAGACCCATATTGAAGGTGGGATCTTAAAAGTTGCTAAAAGAGCTCTTGTGGTAATAAAAGCAGAAAAGATTGCAGCAAATCTATACATGCTTGTGGGAGATACTTTGCAAGAGGCAGAGGCATCAGTTGCTTCAACAAGCCAAGAAGAAATGACGATGATATGACATTGCAAACTAGGCCACATGTCAGAACGAGGCTTGAAGATTCTTGTAGAACGTAATCTCATTCCCGGGCTCAAATCAGTAAACTTGCCATTTTGTAAGCACTGCGTTACAAGCAAACAACATAGATTGACGTTTGGTAGATCAACTGCTCGGAGCAAGCACATATTGGAGTTGATTCATTCTGATGTGTAGGAATCGCCGGAGATGTCCCTAGGAGGAGCAAAATATCTTGTATCATTTATTGATGATTACTCTAGGAGGCTATGGGTGTACCCGATCAAGAAAAAGTTAGACGTGTTTGCGATGTTCAAAGAGTTCAAAGCAAAGTTAGAACTTGAATCTGGAAAGAAGATCAAGTGTTTAAGGACAGATAATGGAGGAGAATATGTTGATGGTGATTTTCTAACATTTTGCAAGCAAGCAGGTATTCAACGATAATTCACAGTTGCATATACGCCTCCGCAAAATGGTGTAGCAGAGTGAATGAATAGGACTCTCCTAGAAAGAGCACGAGCTATGTTGCAAACTGCATGTTTAGCTAAGTCTTTTTGGGCAGAAGCTGTTAAAACCGCCTGTTATGTGATAAATCGGTCACCATCAACTGCAATTGGATTAAAGACACCAATGGAGATGTGGCAAGGTAAGCCACCTAATTATTCTTCTTTACATATATTTGGTTGTCCTGTGTACGTGATGTACAATTCCCAAGAAAGAACAAAGCTAGACCCAAATTCTAGAAAATGTATATTCTTGGGTTATGCTGACGGAGTTAAGGGGTATCGCCTGTGGGATCCCACTGCCCACAAGGTAGTTGTCAGTAGAGATGTGATATTTATAGAAGATGAATTGTAAAAAGAACAAGAAAACGACAGCACTATTAAAGAGATAACCACTGTTCAAATAGATGAAAAATGCAGAGAAGGTGATCTTTCTGAAGCAGAACCACAGCACGAAGAACAAGAAGCAGCGGCTAATGACATAGAAGTTCGTCGATCCACTCAACAAAGAAGAACACCATCATGGCACTCAAATTATGTTTTGACAAACCATGATGCATATTGTCTTTTAACAGAAGATGGAGAGCCAACAACTTTTATGGAGGCTATGCGCAATCCAGACGCTTCTATGTGGATGACAGCAATGCAAGAAGAAATTGAGGCATTACATAGGAACCATACCTGGAAACTTGTTGAACTTTCAGCAGGTCGAAAAGCCATTGGTAGCAAATGGGTTTACAAGATCAAACGAGATAGTAATGATCAGGTGGAATGATATCGTGTAAGATTGGTTGTCAAGGGATATGCTCAGAAAGAAGGTATTGACTTCAATGAAATATTTTCTCCAGTGGTGAGACTAACTACTATTAGAGTAGTTTTGGCTATGTGTGCTGCATTTGATTTACATCTAGAGCAATTAGATATAAAGACTGCTTTTCTTCATGGAGAACTTGAAGAAGAGATATATATGCTCCAACCAGAAGGTTTTGAAGAACAAGAAAAAGAAAACTTGATTCACAGGTTAACTAAATCTCTGTACGGTCTAAAGCAGGCGCCAAGGTGTTGGTACAAGAGATTTGATTCTTTCATTATTAGCCTTGGATACAATAGACTTAGTTCAGATTATTGTACTTATTACAAGAGGTCTGGTGATAATGATTTTATCATTCTGCTGTTGTATGTGGATGACATGTTGGTGGTAGGTCCCAACAAAGATCAAATCCAAGAATTGAAGGCACAGTTGGCTAGGGAGTTTGATATGAAAGACTTGGGACTAGCAAACAAGATTTTAGGGATGCAAATTCACCGAGACAAAAGGATAGGAAGATTTGGCTATCGCAAAAGAATTATTTGAAGAAGATCTTGCAACGCTTCAACATGCAAGAATGTAAGCCAATTTCAACCCCACTTCCTATGAATTTTAAATTATCCTCAAGTATGTGCCCTAGTAGTGAAGCAGAGATGATGGAAATGTCTCGAGTACCGTATGCATCAGCAGTGGGAAGCCTTATGTATGCCATGATCTGTACAAGGCCAGATATTGCTCAAGCAGTTGCAGTGGTAAGTCGATTTATGGCAGATCCGGGTAAAGAGCATTGGAATATTGTTAAGAGGATCTTGAGATACATCAAAGGAACCTCAAATGTTACATTATGTTTTGGAGGATCAGAATTCATTGTCAATGGATATGTCGACTCAGACTTTGCAGGTGATCTTGATAAACGAAAATCTACTACAGGCTATGTGTTTACACTTGCAGGAGGAGCTGTGAGCTGGCTATCTAAATTACAGACTGTTGTAGCTTTATCTACTACAGAAGTTGAATATATGGCAGCTACACAAGCATGCAAGGAAGCTATTTGGATCCAAAGGTTGATAGAAGAACTCGGATACAAACAACAAAAGATTTTTGTGTATTGTGACAGTCAGAGTGCCTTGCACATTGCAAGGAATCCTGCCTTTCATTCAAGAACAAAACACATTGGAGTACAATATCACTTTGTTCGGGAAGTAGTAGAAGAAGGAAGTGTTGATATGCAGAAGATTCACACTAAAGATAACCTAGCAGATGCCATGACAAAACCAATCAACACAGAAAAGTTTGAATGGTGTAGATCCTCATACGGCCTATGGAATACATGAGCAACATGAATTTTGAAATTTATCAAAATTAGCTTTAAGTGGGAGATTGTAAAAATTAGTAAAGTTAATTTTAGAAAATATATAAATAAATAATAACTAAATAAAATGAGAGGTAATAAACAATCTTAGTTTATAACCTTAGAATTTTAGTGGTTGAAAAAGAGAAGAATTATATACCTCTAATTGACAGATGGTTCATATTGAAGAGACTCACCTATAAATTGAGTTTTTCTTTAATTCATTTCAATCAAGTCATCCAGATAGAATAACATAATATTTCTTTGAGTAGTTTTCTTCTATATATATAGAGAGAAGTGTGTTCTCCTTTTGTCAAGAGAGAGTGTTATTGTAGTCTCCTTGTGATAGAGAGAAGTTGTAATTCTCAAAGAAAGTTATTCAATTGTTTCCATATTTTATACAAATTTCTAATTTTTTATCTCTATATTTTGCTGTGTCATTTGTCTGGTACCTAACATAATAAAATATTTTACTTTGTGAAAAAATAGGAAACAACTATGCATGCTTCTGTAGGTAAGGATCTGATATCTGTGTTCGAATCATTGATATCGAAGGGAGTTGTGTATGTTTTTGCATACTTTGGAATTAGCAATAACTGTGGGTTGTACTGCACAACATCACATCATTTTTTATTGTTTTTTCAAGCAAGGACTACTGTCTTACTCTCTTTCTGTGATGCAATACCGTTATATGGTATTAAGTTGGCCCCTTAGGAAAATTATAGGATATTCTCCTCAACATCCTTTTTTGGTTGGTAAGTGTATGGTTCATAGCAAGTATATAAGTTGATTTTTCTTTTATTTTTATGACAAAATATCACTAATCCGGGTGATTTGTGCACAATTTTTTATTTGATATTTATTTTAGACATTGCTGGAGTTATGACCGGTATAGAGGGTGAGAGGAAATATGCGGAGGATGACAAACTTATTGACATGTTGGTCATTCATATTGAGAATGACAGGTGCGTTTTTTCGATGCCCTTACTCAACACTTAATATGTTTATATAAGTAATTTTTTATTTTCTAAATTGCATTTTCTCTGCAGCTTAAAGCTTAATGTTGCTGTTCTTGGAAAGATGGTGGACTGGATCAAGGTTTTGTAGCAGCGAGTGAGCAGCAGCTACCGGTAGTTATTTTTCAATTTGCAAGAGTAAAGACTTTTCGAGGTATGTGAGGATTTGATCACTATTAAATGGTTATATCTTATTGTAGCTATCTTTATTAATTACTGAGATGTGATTCAACTAGTATTTTTTAGTTTTTAAATTTTATGGTGTGATATTACATATAGTGGTAATAAAATTATAAATGTTTTGTGCTTTAATACTTTCTATCATGTGAAATTACAAGTGAAATTATAGAAACAGTAATAATAATTCCGGCAAATGGTTCGCATTCTAGAAATTAAAATTTGAAGTGATAAAAAGTATTATTATATGCACGTAGATAAATTGTATCACCAGTTTTTTATTTCTTTTGATTGTAAATTCTGTGTTAAATTACTCAACAATTAATTAATCAATATATAATTTCAAACTATATTTTTGCTATTGTATAATACTTTTTATTATTTTATATTTGCAATAAATACTTTTTTACTTTTATAGCTCATTGCTGAAATAATTTTTATATTAATTAATTATGTTTACAATAGATGATAGTTGTTTTTTTTTTTAATTTAAGTACACTTTTGGTTATTTTTCATTCGGTAATTTTTTTGTCATGTATAATTCTACAACTTATTTGAGCAATGATTGTTGTACATAAGTATCAATATTTTACAGAATATTATGTATGATACTAGACTCCTGATAAATCTAGATGTTTATGAGGTTGTGATGCTTTGAAAAAGGTATTGTATCAACAATGTGAATTATTTATGGTTGTGCATATTGACTGTATTTTTATGACATTGTGATTGGTAAATAGCGTGTACTGTAGAGAAACTTTGCAGTACCTGTCTGTGCTTTCTGACAAACTAGCGTATGTTGCTGAAGATGAAGTTTTATATTCCACTGAGACGAAGATAATAAAGGAGTTACGTGTGGCTATGGATGTGAGTACCTTATAAAAAATTACTTTTTGATGTTAGGTCCATTATTTATTTTTTGACTTTTAAACTGTTCTTATGTAGGTTAGATTTTATGTTGTTCTGGCCATTATTCTTGATGTTGAACCCGTTCCAAGTTGGTGGTATAAATCCTGTGTTTGCAGCATGAAGGCAGAAGTTAATGTGGATACATACTTCTGCGATGGCTGTAATAAAGACGTGAATAATGTGGTTGACAAGTACGACTCTAATTGGACTTATTTGTGCAATCTTTTCATAAAAAGCAATGTAGTTATGTAATTGATTAGGTCTTTTTTTAATTTATTTAGAAATATCTAGCTTTATTCTATTATATAAAAATCGAATTTCTGTACTTAATGATGGAGCTGACGTGTCATGCTTTGAAGTGTGTTTCTCGATTTAATTATTTTAACTAATT
Organism: Arachis hypogaea; assembly: GCF_003086295.3. Lineage (NCBI taxonomy): Eukaryota > Viridiplantae > Streptophyta > Magnoliopsida > Fabales > Fabaceae > Arachis > Arachis hypogaea. Next base: position 144,240,943 of record NC_092054.1, read on the forward strand.
CAATACAATTTATTACGATGACTTAATTATATCAGCTAATTAATTTGATTAGATATTTAAATATTAATGTAGTTTATTATAATTTATATTACTTAATTAATTATGCTACATTAATTGTAACTCGTTATATTAGTTAATTGGTTTAGTCATTTATAAAGTCAAATAAAATACATAATTTATTGTTTATTCTAATTGAATTCATTAAATTTAATTATATATAAATTAATGATAATTTATAAATCACTTTATATTATATATGTATTAACGAAATCTTATATATATGTTAATTAAATATTATATACGCACGGTGCGGTTTTTTTGTTTTGGTATTATATAGTATTGATAATATGCTAATCCCAAAAAACCTATCCATATCCCATTTCAACCCGCCCACCCAAAGCCCCCTTTCTGATCTTTTTCCTCCCAGCAAGCAGAAATGCCGCATCAAGAAGATTGTGTCCATGGCTGTCGCGACTTGAGTTTGGCATCTCCTTTTTCCATCCGTTACTGTCCACAACAAACTCAATTCAGAAGAGTTACCTTCTATAGCAAAACCCCCTCCCTCAATCTGGTTACTGTTGTCTGTGGTGTCTTCCATGGAATCATCTCCATGGTTATTGATGAAGTATGAGAGGCTTCCTGGACATGGGAACAACTCTACTTAATTGAAACTCATGATGTTTCTTTTCTCATTTTTTTTATTTTTCATTGTTGGAAATCTTCTCCCTAAACTTTCTATTTCAAATATTCTTGCACTAATTTGTATGATTTTATTTTTGTTGTGCTTTTTTTATATATCCTCTCTTTATTGCTCAATATTGTGATTAGGATTTGTTGCTATGCCACACTGATTTTGTTTATTTTTTTTCATATTCTTTTTTACCGATCTTATTTTCATACCCTTTTTATTCTGTACATTTTGATTTGCCAATATTTATGATATAAAATGAGTGTTTTATTTTTAACTCAAATTTTTTTTCGTTTTTTGAATCATCAAGACAGATTTCTTCTTTTTTTTTTTGGGTTACGGAGGATCTGTGATTTTGGATGTACTCCAATTTTAAAATTATTTACCTAAAAGTATACCTCTTCTTAGATGCTATAAAAGTCTAAGAAGTGTGGTTCTACGATCTTATCGTACGTGTCTTACTAGAATTTATGTTTGTTCTTATTTTTGTCACTAGAGAAAAAATGGTTAGGCGATATGATTTGTTGGAGATGATTGCACTGCCAAAAGAATGTTGGAAGATTTATGTCAGAGTGGTCAGACTTCGGTCACTATCGAGATTCAAAGGTCCCAATTCCATTAGCTCCATTGAAATGGTGTTGATGGAGTTTAACATTTCTGGTGCTCCTTCCATTTAAAAGAAACGATGATATTTTGTGAATACTGTCACCATTATAGAGCTGCTGTGAAACATGAGGTTGTTCAACTAATGGAGACAAATGAGCATGTTTTGAAGCTTTGGTGGAGTCTTGGCTTGTTTAAATTTTAAGATATTTTAAATTGAACTTTTTATTTATTTATTTAAGAATAATTACCCAAATCAGTTTCCAAGGATTTTAAAAGTGGATATTTTAGTTCCCAAGAAAAATTAATACACAGATTAATCTCCAAGGTTTTACTCCAGCAAACAAATCAGTCTCCAGTTTATTTTCCGGCAGAGTAATTACCCAGATCAGTCCCCAAGGATTTTAAAAGCGGACATTATAGTTCCCAAAGAAAATTAACATACATATCAATCTCCAATATTTTTTCGCCAGACATAACAGTCCTCTGTCTAAAATAGAATAAAATCATTATTATTATTAATTGTACAATAATATTGTACCATATTTTTTTTTATATTTTTTGAACAAAAATAATGATAAATTTATTCATTAAATTTTTATATATGTATTTATAATATAAAAAAGTATATATGTATATATAGTCACTCAATAATAATAATAATAATAGAGATTATTCTACAAGAAATTTAATGTTGAAACCATTTTATATTTTTATATATAATATAATAAAAAAAAAGTCCTATTTTAAAAAATATGTTTGTATTAAAAGAAGATGTTTTAATTTGGATTTCAAAGCATCATTATTCATCTTAGTTATTTCTCACGAAAAGAGTGTATTAATATGCTAGTATCGTCATATCCACATGCACAAAGCTAAGTTAAAAATAATAAAGATCGACATATAGTAAAAGTAAAATGGACAGGGACTGTTATGTCTGACAGAGAAAAATATTGGAGATTGATCTATGTATTAATTTTTTTTGGGACTAAAATGTCTAGTTTTAAAATCTTTGAGAATTGATATGGGTAATTACTCTACCGAAAAATAAATTGGAGACTGATCTGTCTGCCGGAATATAACCTTGAAAATTTATCTGTGTATTAATTTTTTTAGGGACTAAAATATCCACTTTTAAAATTCTTGGGGACTAATTTAGGTAATTACTCTTTATTTAATTTATCTATGTTTTCTTAGACATGCTAATGACACTAGAAGTACTTCCTTTTTATTTTGATACAAGTGGAACATGGTTCTAATATGAGTCAATAATTATGGATAGGGTTAAGTATTCTTTTCGTCCCTAAGGTCTGAGGCCAAAATCAAAATCGTCCCCGGCTTTTTTTTGTTATTAAAATCATCCTCAATGTTACAAAACGTTATAAAATCGTCATTTTCTACTTTAATTTTATTTTTTTTACTAAATTACCCTTAATAATTAATATAAATAATAAAATAATATTAAAAAACACTCTCCCTCCACCTGTCGCCCCACTCCCCCTTCCTCATAACACCCGAACCCCCCCAACTCCATCCCCTTCCCCAATCCCCTTGTCGCCCCACTCCCCCTTCCTCATAACACCCCCCCAACTCCATCCCTTTCCCCAATCCCCCTGTCGCCCCACTCCCACTTCCTCATAACACCCCCCGACTCCATCCCCTTCCCCAATCCCCCTTCCTCGTAACACCCCACCCCCCTCGGCACCCCATCCCTTTCCCCAATCCCTCAAAGCTCAGTCTACCTTTTAACATTCTCTAATTTCTTCTTCATGGCTATGTACTTGTGAGAGAACCAAGTAAAGATCAAGTGGCTGAGAGTATTGTTTGATATGAGAGAATTACCACCATCATCATCATCCCAATGTTATGGGACAAGTTCTGTGGCCAAGTGAGAACCATTTGACGATGTTGGATCTTTCATAGGTTTGGCCAGTTGAAAGTGTTACTGGCTCTTGCATTGGCTCAAGTGAAATTGGACAAATGAACACCGTGGGAACATCATCAATGCTTATTGAAGATTCCATTTCCTCAATCATCACCTTTAGCTCCAATTTCTCAGCAACTTTCAATAGAACCTTATTATCTAGACCCAAAAAACATCAAGCTTTGAAGTTTTTTTAGATGATTGATATTGTGCCATGAGGAAGGGGGTATGAGGAAGTGGGGTGCGGAGGAGGGGGTATAAGGAAGGAGATGGAGGGAGAAGAAAGGGAAGAGAGTTAGTGGGGGGGGTGGGGGGAGAGAATGGTTTGTTTTTATTTTTTAATATTATTTATATTATTAGGGGTAATTTGATAAAAAATAAAATTAAAGTAGAAAATGATGATTTTATAACGTTTTATAACGTTGAGGATGATTTTAATAACAAAAAAAGGTCGGGGACGATTTTGATTTTGGCCTCAAACCTTAGGGACGAAAAGAATACTTATCCCTTATGGATATTATTAGCACTTCAAATATATATATATATATATATATATATATATATATATATATATATATATATATATATATATATATATATATATATATACGATATTTATTATTGATTGATGGATGGAATATTTTAGAATGTAATAGAGAAATTTTGCCTCTTGAAAAACAAAATCGGGAGTTTATTAAATTATATGCAAGTTTAATTCATAGTTATGAATCAATTTGTTATTATTTTATTCAGTGTATAACATATTTTTCATAAATTTTAAATATATATTTTTTTATTTTTAGGATATATGTTTATTTTCTTTTGGGTTTTATTTAAAATATTTTGTTGGTGTTAATATATTGAATGAAAATATCTATAACGATAACGAACAAAAAATGAAACAAATTATTAAATTTCAATCAGTACTTTTATCCTCTTTATTTTTTTTACCTTCGTTTTAAATTTTAATTTTTTTTAAATCAACGATAGTGAAATTTTATTGATGCTTGATAAAATTACAGAAGAATCCATGGAGCAGTATAAGTTATTGCTATTTCAATCAAATTATATAATATACAAAAATAAAATAATTTCATTCCTTTCATTCCAATTTTAATTCTTTCCATCCGATCCAATGAGGATTCTTTTCCTATGTCAATGGCTCCATTTTTTTTAAGATATCAATCTCATTTTAGCAAATAAAAATATATGGCGAGCATATGACAAAAAAAAAAGGAAAGATGGGCTTCTCAACCTTGCCGCTCAACTCATATCGACAAATTTCATTGTTTTGTTCGGCAACCGGCTTGTGTTGATTGGTTGATGATGAAACGATGAACGAGAACGGTTCCATCTTCTCTGTTCTGTAAACGGTGTGACAAGCTTCATCAATGGCATGGCAGATTTTATCAGAAGGATGGTTTCTTCAAATCTGGCGTAGGGGGCGCTAGCGATGGAGAACGGCATCTTCGGACTGCCGACTTCAGAACGACGACATAAGAGCTTTGAAGACGAGAAGACTGGTTTCTCGTACAGCGACGGGATGATGACAGGGTTGTGTGGTGAGGAGGTCGAGGACGATCGGGGATGTTAATGTGACCAAAGGAGGTAGATAGCAGACCGGCAAGAGGAGACTCTCACTGATGCTATCGTTGTTCAGAGTACCGTTGATACGTGAGCATCTTTTCTATCTTTTCCTAGTGAATTTGCATTCGAATTTATAAGTTTAATCAAGATTTAAATACTTTTTAGTCACCATGAATGCTACTTTGAGTTGTGTACAATTCTATTTATTTCAGGTAGCATTTGGATGGATTTGACGGAGATTTGTAGAAAAAGAGTAGAAAGTGAATGATGCTGTCAACTATGACCTCCTTACACTCTAACAGACATAACATGAGCCATAGAGGTCCAATTGATGTGATTTTAGTGGCATTGGAAAGCTAACTTCTAGAGCTTTTCAACGATATATAATAATATACACTTTTCTCTCAGACTGTACAACCTTAGTGGCGCCTAACTTGGGATTCTCCAAGTTAGGGGCCAAAGGAGAACTTACACGCCAATTGCTTGCTGCCAGGGTGGCGCCTAACTTCAGGATTCTGAAGTTAGGCACCAGTGATCATCAATGCCTCCAAGCCATGCTGCAACAGTGGTGCCTAACTTGGGATTTTCCAAGTTAGGCGCCAGCCCAAATTAAAGAAGTGGTCCCAGCCTTCATCAAAGCAAGCAACGAAGATCTTATTTGATTTTGATTAAAACTTTAATTTATTTATAAATAGAAAAAGATATTATTTACTTTTAGAAAATATATTTTATATTTAATTAGGATTAGATATAAAAGAGAAAAGATTCAGCCCTTCGGGCTCCTCTATTTTCTCTTACCTCATTCCACACTTTATAGTTTTTCAGAACCCTAGTTTTCTCTTTGAACCATGAGCAACTAAACCTCCATTGTTAAGGTTAGGAGCTCTGTTTATTGTATAGATTGATACTATTACTTTTCTATTTTATTTCATGTACTGATTTCAATTTCAAGAATTGTTTTTGTTCTTTATCTTATGAATCTAGGTGGAACGGAAGTATGACCCTTATTCTAATTGAGTCATGTAAACCTCGGAAAAGCTCTTTACCTGAACAATAACTTGAAAACAAATTCTCCTAAATCACTAATTATCTGGACTTAACGGGATACGTGACATATAATCCTCTTATATTTGGATAATTAGGGTTTCTGTGGCACATATAGTTTGCCATAAATTGAATCTTGCATGATTAAAATAGTTAGTAAGAAAAGTTAATCTGGAAAATAAATATCTCTGAAACCTTAACTGTTTTACTCATATATTTCACAACCCATTTACTGCTTGTTTTCTGATATTCTGAATTTACTGTTAATGCTTTTGAACTCTCAAAACACCATTTTCTGTTTGTCTAACTAAGTAAATCATGCAATTATTATTGCTTAGTCCATCAATCCTCGTGGGATCGACCCTCATTCACTTGAAGTACTACTTGGTACGACCCAGTGCACTTGCCAGTTAGTTTGTGGGTTATAAATTCTTCACTAACTGACGCACCGAGATGCTTCCGATCTTGTAACTAATGAAGGTGAGCTGCTGCAAGGAAGGCAAGGATTTAGTCTCACATGCACAAGGGGAAAGGGAATCTGGCTTGAAATCTGGGTCAGGGTGGGGCAGAGGCCTTCTGTTTTGGGTTTGGGCCATATTGGTGTCCTGGGTCGATGGCAAAAAAAGGAATATAGAAATTACTAGCTAGAACTAATCAAGGAGTGCAGAGAGGTTTGAGTGAGGGAATGAGAGGGAGAAGAAGGTTTTTTTGGTCATGGGCTATAAGCCCAATAAGACAAACCCACCCAAAAGCCTAAACCCACTACCCGAGCCGCTCCTCATGCCCAACCCATCTGAAACAAACCCAACCATGACCCTCCCCCCAAAAAGTAAACAATGTATGACCAAACTCTGAACATGGAAGATATAGATAGATATGGTATTGAAGATTTAGTGCAAGAGAACAGTACACATATAGCTCTCTGAACATGCATCATTCTCGATGCTCCACGTGTGGCTATTTCCAGTGGTTCATGGTTCCATTTACATACCCACAAGTTCTGCGCCTTCCGGATTTCCCAGCAACGACAAGCCACCAGCTCCATCTTCTTTATAGGTAAGTTGTTATAGAGCTCCTTTCCGATACTTCTTGTGATTCACAGTACCTAATTAGTGCATATAAATAGGGTCATTTTCCTCTTCTGTATCACGTTTGTCGTTTGTGCGACTCCAAATATGGTAAGATATATTGCTTCTTATTTTGAATTTTCAAAATTAAACTCCATCTTGCCATGTAATGGAACTCAATAAAAGCTTGCCGTTAATTACCATCCTAAATTAAACAATTTTTAACTCTACCAACGGGTCTTTCATTGTCAAGAACTCCACTGTCCATGTTAACAAATAGTACGTATAACTAATGATTACCAAATGATTCATGCACCAATATTTAAAAAAAGTATGCTTCATCAGGAATCATTTATATAACATAGATTTATTACAATTCTAGTATACTCTAGTATACAAGGACCCACCAATAATCTAACACAAGTCGTTCCGCAAAATCATCTTCTATCACACTACGATTCCCAAAGATCGTGCCTAACAGGAAGGTAATTTAGAAAAGATGGTAATCATTATTATATTCTTTTCTTTCCTATAGTGTTTAATGTTTAATTGAATAAAATTGAACTTTTTGTCAAAAAAATCTACTATAAATGGGAAGCAAAAAAGACAATCTTTCGCTATTGTTGCTTCGGTGGCTATTAAGTTGGCACAACTTTATAAAGATGTAAACTTATCTTAAGGCGCACCCACCAAGCGGTGACACATAAAGTGGCCAAAATGTTGACCCTTTTGTTGATTATGAAGGTAATCTTCCATTATATCAAGAATTTAAGTTGGTAGTTTGCAAGAGATATGAATTATTAGTAATACATCAATATATATGTTTTCACTTTTTATAATTTTTATTGATTGTAGTTGTTAATGCTTATGATGATTCAATGTTGGATGTGGATTTAAAAGATTATTTTATACCATCCTCAGAAATTTTAGACGTTATGTACAAATTTTATTTGTATGTTTATTTGCATCTTTGTATACATCATGGACTAAATTACATCGATATGACAACTGAGTATTTAAAGAGAGTTCATCTGGCAGGTGTGTGGGATATAGGAGATCCTATTTATCAATGTCAACACTGTAAAGCATGGATGTGGTCTGATGAAAGGCTTGTTAAATCCAAACAATCACTACAACCAAAGTTTTCATTATGTTGTATGGAAGGAAAGATCGAGCTTCCTCTACTTTTTTGTGCCTTCTGATGAGCTCATTCAGCTTCATACTGAAGGAGATCAAAGAAGTATTCATTTTCTGAAAAATATAAGGGCATTTAATTCAATGTTTTGTTTTACATCAATGGCTGAAAAAATTGACCATGGGGTGAACAATGGGACTGCTCCCCCAATTTTTAAGCTTGGGGGTCAAAACTACCATAGCATTGGTAGCCTACTTCCTCCAGATAGTCTGCGACCAACATTTGTCCAGCTATATATCTATGATACAGAAAATGAGATTGATAATCGGATAGGCACACTTCAGTAATTTCCATGCAACCAGTCAAATATTTTAGTTATTTTTTATCTGTGAGAGAGAATAACATAAATTTTATTTTTTTGTGCAGTTTCAATGAAGCTATGAATGAGCAAGATAGGAAAATTGTGACAATATTAAGAAATATGTTAGACAAATATAATAGTTTGGCAAAGATTTTTCACTATGCAAAAGATAGGCACCAATAGAAAAATTGCACAGACATAAAACTTAAGTTGATTAGTAAAAAGACTACATATGGCAGGACATACAACGTGCCATCTGCATCTAAAGTGACTGCATTTATTGTTGACGATGTCGAACAACTAAGCAAAGATAGAGATATTATTATAGAGAGTTAAAATAGAAAGCTCCAACGAATTGATATTTTTCACCCATCTTATTTAGCCTTGCAATATCTATTATTGTTTTCGTATGGGGAGGATGGGTTTTGTTTGGGTATTGTAACATCTTCTATCTCTACTAGGCCTACAAAGAAAAATAAAACAATCACTTTGCGACAATTCTTTGCTTTCGCCTACAGAAACGGATAGGTGAATCTTGTAACGACCCAATTTTCAATATGTCTAGATCATATCAGAAACTGAGCGCTACCAATTTGTCTTCCTGATTATTATCTATTATTTATCATATGAGCCTGATTTGTTGTTAAACGCGTAGTTAATTTGCGTGGTGTATTTTTTTTTTTTGAAAACATTTGGATTAATAGACAGAATCATTTATAATCAATTCACAAGTAATAACAGATAAAACAGTTATAAACAACCACACAAAAATACATCACAAGTAGTTGACAACATTCGGTGATTCAGCCTTTATTAGAGTATAGACCTTTAGTTAGAACACCCCTAGATATAGCTAAATAATATCGATATACATATATATACAAACAACATCCCAGGTCCTGACCTGTTCAAGAGGTCCCTAAGCTGGCACCTAGGTTAGCCTAGACTCTATACTCACCTAGTTCCTCTAAACTACTAAAGCGAGGGAAAGTATGTTCTAGGTCTTCAAAACTCAAGTCAAGTGGAACGTCATCAAAAGATAGAACATCATCTGCTACTCCTCTGCACGATCAGACTTTTCCACAGGACGTCTCTCTGGTACCTCATGAAGTAGCCACACAATAGGAATCTCGTACACAGGATTTAGGTTAAAGTGCGCATACGAACGGGGTGCAGACGTTGGCTGGTCTCACAGTATATACATATAATCAGAGAACGATATTCACCCTAGACTCAGAAGACTATCTAGAGCAGAATCCTCTTCTTGCGAACGGTCATCAGCGAACTATGGTAAGGTACTCTTACTTCCATCTGAAGGGGGAAGGGAGAGAGAAGGGGTAAGAACTGGGGAGTTCTTAGTAGGGCTGGGGTTATTAGTTACGTTCATTTATTTGGGGTCGATTTGTAGACGAATAACATAATATAGCGAAGCAGTAAACAGAAGATAAAGATAGAAAGAGAAAGTAGAGAGAACAGAAAGCAGAACACAAACAAAAGAATACAAGAAAATAAAGCACAGAAATAGCATACGAGCAGACAAACATAAAGAAGTAGATCACACACAGAAAGGAATGCAACAGAGAGTGATGCGCAGACAAGAATGATGCATGTCTAGCCCTAGCGCAGGCCATGAGCTCATGTGTCGGTTGGCTGCCCGCAATCCCGACATTTATCCGGTCACGAGTAATCCCGATTTCCCGAATACAATTTTCCGTTCCTAAATAAATGCGCATATAATAATAGCCGCTCATTTGAGACAGCCTCTGCTTACTGCAGAAAAATATATATATACTCTGCTCTGCTCTAGGGAAGCGGAAAATAGCTGCAGGTAACTTAGTTTCCCTACAGAAGCTCTGGGTTGCATTAAGCAACTAATATATATTAAATATAGCTCTGGGTTGCATCAAGCAACTAATATATATATAAATATAGCTCTGGGTTGCATCAAGCAACTAATATATATATATATAGCTCTGGGTTGCATTAAGCAACTAATATATATATAAATATAGCTCTTTATTATATTACTCTTCTCTTTATATCTCTTTACTCTGTTTTGGTTTCTCTTTTCTCTGTATCTCTTTACTCTGTTTTAATTACTCTGTTCTCTGTATCTCTTTTCTCTTCTCTGATTACTCTTTTCATCTGTATCTATGTTACTCTTTTTCTCTTTATCTCTTTACTTTACTCTGGTTACTCTGTTTTCTGTGTTTCTCTACTCTGCTCTGATTTCTCTGCTTAACGTATGTATTTAAAGTTTATGTAAATTTCGGTATGAATAGTTCACTTGTCCCAAGTATAGGTTCATTAAGTCTATACTGAAACAGTTTAACTTTTCATATAATACCTAACCCTAGTCGCAACTCAAGGACTAACTATGTTGCCCTAGTTCGTTCACTAATTTCTGTCTGTTTTTCTGTTATTAAAACCTTACAGACTTTTTCTTTGATTTTTATCTTTTCTTCAACTTTTTATCTTTCTTTTATCTTTGCCTCACTAATATGTTCTTACCACTCCCTAAGTGTTTTATGAAGGTAATTATGAGATTCTACACTTAAAGTTGTCTTTCTAAAGCTTTTACAGAAAACTGCCTTTTTCGCATTATTTTATTATTTTTATTAAAATATTATTTTTAATTAAATATTATTATTTAATATTTTATTATTATTTATTATTTTATTATTAAATTTTCTAAAATTACCTTGCCTTTACCTTTTAACCTTTAAAATTAACTTTTTACCCCGGTAACTCTTAATATTTCTATTTTAACCACCCTAACTTTCAGAAATTACAAAATAACCCCTCAAACACCAAAATATTTACTTCCTTGCCCTTTATAAGATCTAAAAGGTGTTCTTCATTGTTCTTCACCACACTCAAAGTGTTCTTCGTGTTCTTCGTATATTCTTCAGATTCTTTCTTTGTTTTTACCCGTTTTTCAGTCTTTTCAGCAACCGATTTTTACCATAATTCAAAATAAATTTTCAGCCACTAAAACCCCATCTTTTCTACATGATTTTAACACAAATTGAACCTCAATTTAAGCTTTAGGGTTTCGTTTTCCAGCAGCCACAAGAACACACATTCATAGCTTGAATTTCATCAAATTTCATCAAATTTTCACCAAAATTTCAACAAGAATTACTCATACAAACAATCAATTTCAAGCACACCCAAACCATATCATAATCACACAACTCAAACACAATCAATCAAGATTAAATTCGTCAATCCCTACCTGGTTTTGCTGCTCCTAATTCGGTTAAACTTTCAGGTGGTCCTTAAGCACTTTTTCCTCCTAAATCACATCAAGAACAACTTTAAATCCAAAAACTCTCAATTGACCAAATCTCACTCAGTATGTTAGGAAGAGATATCTCACCTTATACTTGCTGGAAATTCATGTTTCTTGGCCCTCAAGTCAAGTTAAGCATGATTCCTAAGGAAGAACATCAAGAAAACACATGTTTTGCATGGTTTTCCTTGAAAACCGAATTAAAATGGGAGGGAGACAGCCATCTCACCTTATTTCCATCCTTGATAAGTTACATGGTTATGTAGAGGAAGAAGAGAGGATCATTTTGGTGAAATCGGAGTTTTGATTTGAGTTTTAGTTCAGAAGAAATCAAGCTTTGAAGATTAAGTGTTCATGAAAGTTTCTCTCTTTTCTCTCTTGTTATTTTCGGCCAAAATGATGAAATGAGACAGCCTTGGAGGTCTTGGGGGTGTAAGGTGAGTTGTGATTGGTTGGCTTGGAGGTGGACTAAAATAATATTAAAATATCTCTGGTGTACAACTACTAAAACTAGGTGTACCGGAACACTCGTAAAAACATCTCTAAAAATTATTTTCTGAGCTACTAGCATAAATGACACTAGTAACATATTTATTATGAGAATAGAACATGTATAATGAGGCCTTAGCATTGCTAAATTCATCAGAGAGTGCTGGTGCTAAGCTGCACCAGTAAACCGTAAACCCGGTTAAACCGATTTTCCGTTTTTAACAAAAACCGACCAGGTAACCTTATAATATCATTCAAGAATTTTCTAATACTAATATAATGATAATATTATACTATTATCTATCTCCTCTCATGAATCAAGTCCGGTTCGTCAAACAGAGACTATTTACGAAAATCAGAATCAAAACTGCCAACCGATACGGTTCAAAAACTAGGTTCTTCACGATTGCATTATCGAGCTTGCCTCAAAGGAGGTTCCAGCTTAAGGATGACATAATGATAATGAGGATTGAGATGCTTGATGATATAGCAGAGGTGTTCCCTTTACTGATCTTCCGGAGAAATCCGTACTTTCAGAAAATATCTCATGCACTCGAAAATCAGGGTTGTTACATTCTACCCTCCTAAAAGAAAATTTTGCCCTCAAAATTTCAGTTATCTAGGAATAGATGCGGGTAATTAGCTTTCATCTTATCTTCCAGTCCCCAAGTGTGCTCTTCTTCTCCTCTTGGTTCCCATGCTACTTTAACTAAGCGAACAGTCTTGCCTTTTAGCTGCTTATCACTTCTTTCTACAATCTGAACCGGTGATGCTTGATATGTCAAATCATTTCATAACTGTACTGTCTCTGGTTGTAAAACGTGACTCTTGTCGGGAATATATTTCTTAAGTTGCGAGACATGAAAAACATCATGAAGGTTTAATAATAAGGAGGAAGGACTATTTGATAAACTACTAGACCGACTCTTTTAAGTATTTGGAAAGGTTCTATGTATCGTGGGTTAAGCTTTTTAGTCTTAAGGGCTCTACCTATTCCAGTAATAAAAGTTACTTCTAGAAAGACATGGTTTCCCTCATTAAACTCTAAGGGTCTACGTCTATTATCGGCATAGCTCTTTTGACGGCCTTGTGCTGTCTGGATCTTCCGACGAATCTCCTTTATCTTCTCAGTAGTTTCTTACACTAAGTTTGGACCTAAGACACTAGCTTCTCCATCGTCATTCCAACACAATGGTGTCCGACATCTTCTTTCGTAGAGAGCTTCGTATGGTGCCATCCCGATACTTTATTGGCAACTGTGGTTGTAGACAAATTCGACCAACAACAAATACTTATCCCAGCTGCTTTGGTTGTCTATCATACATGATCGTAACATGTCTTCTAACGTCTGGATTGTCTGCTCTGATTGTCCGTCTATCTGAGGATGGTATGCTATACTCGTGTGCAATTCTGTTTCCAACGCTTTCTAAAAAGCTCCCCAAAATCTAGTAGTAAACCTCGAAACTCGATCTGAGACAATTTATGAAGGTATCCCATGTAGTCGTACGATTCCTTGAATATATATTCATTCCAGCCTTTCTAAAGTATAGTCAACTTGAATCGGAAGGAAGTGCGCTGACTTTGTCAACCTGTCCACAATCACCCAAACGGCATTACGTCCTATTGAGGTTCTTGGCAATCTCGTGATAAAATCCATAGTGATCTACTCCCATTTCCATTGTGGTATTTCTAAGGGTTGCAGGGTTCCTGACAGCTTCTGATGTTCTACCTTCATCTTCTGGCAGGTTAAACATTTTGAGACATAATCAGCTACTTCTTTCTTTAAGCCCGGCCACCAGAACATTTGTTTCAAATCTCGATACATCTTTGTCACTCCAGGATGCATAGAAAATCTACTTTGGTGAGCTTCAGCAAGAATCTTTTGTCGCAATTCTCCAGAGTTAGGCACACAAATTCTTTTCTTGTACCTCCATAGGTCACTACGATCCTATCTCACAGCTTCTTCAGCTCTGCAAGCAATGGTGACATCCAGTACAGTGCTATGGAAATCGCGGTCCGGCTCCAGGTACTAGATCAATGCTGAATTCTATCTCTCGCTGAGGAGGAGACTCAGGTATGTCGTCCAAGAAAACATCAGGAAATTCCTTCATCATTCAGATTCATTCTAATCTTAATTCACTATCATTCGAGCTAGCCGCTAACAGAACGTACCCCTCACAATCACTCCCGCCTAAGGTAACTCTTACAGAATTCAGATATAAGGTGTGGGACAGAAATGGTTTAGTACATAGACTATCAGATAGAATAACAACAGTTCTTTTAAAATAATCAAGGAAAACATGATACTTAGATAACCAATCTAATCCTAAAATAACTTCTAAACCATATAGAGGCAAATAGATTAGATAGTGTATAAAAGTCCTGTTCCTAATAGCGAATGGTACTTGCAGGCACACTAAACTGGTCAAAGCATTTTGGGATGCAGGTGTATGGACAATCAAGTAAAAATTCAATTTAAAGAAATATAATCCTAACTCGTGAGAAATAGTTAAAGAAATAAAGAATGCGATGCACCCGAATCATACAGTACAGTTAGAAATCGATTCTTGACATAACCTGACCTTGAATGAGGGCATCCGATTGCACAACATCGTTAATAGTGATAACAAACACTCGTCCTTGTTGTTGGGTTCTGACTGGATTTCGAGTAAATCCCTTCGGACAATCCTTGGCAACGTGTCCAAGTTCTCCACAAGCATAGCAGTTTGGTGATCCAAACTGGCAAGACCTGTTACTATGCTCTTTTCCGCATTGTTTACATGCAGGGTTTATGTAAGCCTGACGGGCTCGTTTACCATTGCCTTGCCTTACTTTACGTCGAGCGATAAATCCAAACTTTATAGTATTGCCAACGGACTCATCTACCATTCTTTTTCGACAGTCTCTTGCCCGATGTCCTTCCTTATTACAGTAGTAACATAAACCTGTTCTGAACCGGCAAAGCCTACTACCATGATGCTTTCCACAAGTTGGGCATACTACACCACTTTGAGCTTGGTGAGGTTGACTCTCATGTCCTTGTTCAATGTCACGGTTATTGTCACTACCATTATTGCGAGTTAAAAGGCTGACATCTCGGTGGTTTCCATTCCAACACTGGAATTGACCAATGGCTTTAAAGTTGCGACCTTGAGGGGCTAAATTTTGAACAAAGTCTCTTTGTGAATCCTCCCTACGACTTGCTCGAGCTATCGCCACCTTCTTTGAACATTCTTCCACTAGTTTACTTTTATTCACCAGTTCAACAAAATTTCGTATCTCTAGCGAAACAACAGAATTCATCAGTTCTTCTCGGAGTCCTCCTTCAAACTTTAAACACTTCCATTCGTCAAAGTCTTCTGGGTTCCCTTAACAAATCTTGGAGAAACGGCACAAGTCATCGAACTTACGGGCATACTCAGCAATAGTCATATCCCCTTGTTTCAACTGCATAAGCTCCATCTCCTTAGCATCTCGTGCTGCTCCCAGAAAATACTTTTTATAAAATTCGTCCCTAAAGATATCCTAAGGAATGTCATTTTTATTCTGTTGTAGCAGTCGCTGTATCCCCTGCCACCAGTACTCAGCTTCTCCCTCGAGCATATAAGTAGCAAACTCCACGTGTTGTCCTTCCGGAACATGTTGCACTCTCAGTGATCGTTCAATACCTCGAAATCAATTATCAATGTCAGTCACAATGAGTGTACCCTTGAACTTAGGTGGATTAACCTTCAGAAATGTCGCAAGGGTCATAGGTCTTTTAGGATGCCCTAAGTTATTCTCATCATTCCCATTATCTTCTCCATATTCATTCTCGTTCCCATTTCTCACTCCAAGACGTTCAACAACCCTAGCCGCTGTTACCGCAGCTTCACGCACTACTTCAGCCGCGTTGTTCATGGTAGCCATAAACGTTTCCTGTTCCCTCTCGTAGTTAACATTAGGAATTCCTTCCTGTACGCGTCGTCTTCGTGAACCCATTGTAGTCTTGTTCACACCAAACAATCATTGTTAAAGTGATCAGTCTTAACACTTCAAGTCAAGTGTGAACATTCCCAAAATGAAAACACAGAGACAATCATGCAACATATATCACTGGGATATCCTATACGCATGAGACACACAACAGAGTTTGTAATGAAGCATAGTCAGTCCACTCCCCAGGCTCTACTGGGAACGAACTACTCTGATACCAAATCGTAACGACCCAATTTTCAATATGTCTAGATTATACCGGAAACTGAGCGCTACCAATTTGTCTTCCTAATTATTATCTATTATTTATCATATGAGCCTGATTTGTTGTTAAACGCGTAGTTAATTTGCGTGGTGTATTTTTTTTTTGAAAACATTTGGATTAATAGACAGAATCATTTATAATCAATTTACAAGTAATAACAAATAAAACAGTTATAAACAACCACACAAAAATACATCACAAGTAGTTGACAACATTCGGTGATTCAGCCTTTATTAGAGTATAGACCTTTAGTTAGAACACCCCTAGATATAGCTAAATAATATCTATATACATATATATACAAACAACATCCCAGGTCCTGACCTGTTCAAGAGGTCCCTAAGCTGGCACCTAGGCTAGCCTAGACTCTATACTCACCTAGTCCCTCTAAACTACTAAAGCGAGGGAAAGTATGTTCTAGGTCTTCAAAACTCAAGTCAAGTGGAACGTCATCAAAAGATAGAACATCATCTGCTACTCCTCTGCACGATCAGACTTTTCCACATGACGTCTCTCTGGTACCTCATGAAGTAGGCACACAATAGGAATCTCGTACACAGGATTTAGGTTAAAGTGCGCATACGAACGGGGTGCAGACGTTGGCTGGTCTCACAGTATATACATATAATCAGAGAACGATATTCACTCTAGACTCAGAAGACTATCTAGAGGAGAATCCTCTTCTTGCGAACGGTCATCAGCGAACTATGGTAAGGTACTCTTACTTCCATCTGAAGGGGGAAGGGAGAGAGAAGGGGTAAGAACTGGGGAGTTCTTAGTAGGGCTGGGGTTATTAGTTACGTTCATTTATTTGGGGTCGATTTGTAGATGAATAACATAATATAGCGAAGCAGTAAACAGAAGATAAAGATAGAAAGAGAAAGTAGAGAGAACAGAAAGCAGAACACAAACAAAAGAATACAAGAAAATAAAGCACAGAAATAGCATACGAGCAGACAAACATAAAGAAGTAGATCACACACAGAAAGGAATGCAACAGAGAGTGATGCACAGACAAGAATGATGCATGTCTAGCCCTAGTGCAGGCCATGAGCTCATGTGTCGGTTGGCTGCCCACAATCCCGACATTTATCCGGTCACGAGTAATCCCGATTTTCCGAATACGATTTTTCGTTCCTAAATAAATGCGCATATAATAATAGCCGCTCATTTGAGACAGCCTCTGCTTACTGCAGGAAAATATATGTATACTCTGCTCTGCTCTGGGGAAGCGGAAAATAGCTGTAGGTAACTTAGTTTCCCTATAGAAGCTCTGGGTTGCATTAAGCAACTAATATATATTAAATATAGCTCTGGGTTGCATCAAGTAACTAATATATATATAAATATAGCTCTGGGTTGCATCAAGCAACTAATATATATAAATATAGCTCTTTATTATATTACTCTTCTCTTTATATCTCTTTACTCTGTTCTGGTTTCTCTTTTCTCTGTATCTCTTTACTCTGTTTTAAATACTCTGTTCTCTGTATCTCTTTTTGTAACACCCTACCATACAGAGTCTTATGCTTAAGTCATAATTCAGAGATGGCAAGGTATTATGACCTCTAAAACAAAAATTTAGTACGTATAGTAGTATGAATAATTGATTATAACTAGGAGCCTTTGTAGAAAAATGGGTAAACAAAAATCGTAACTCGAACGCGCAACACTCCGATCGATAACGTAACGAGCAAAGGATAAGCTAACGCAAGATCATATATATATAAAGAGTGTCAAAAACGGGAATATCAAGACTCAAAATCCGGCTGCGAAGATAACCGGTCCGAGCATAGTAATATATACATATGATAAAATAAGGAAAACCCCAAGGAAAATCCAAAGGGACACAAATACAGAAACCTATTCTCCAAAACCTCCTATAAGAGGAGTCATCACAGTTTGTATTATTTAATGGAGATAAAAGTATCTAAACAAGATATATAACCCAAAACAGAGTCCTGAGAACAAAAGATCTTCGCTAAATCCAGAAGTCTCCAACATGCCTCAACGAGAAGCCTCGCGTCCTGCATCTGAAAACCACAAAATCCGCATGGGTGAGAACCAGAGGTCCCCAGTACGGTAACAACTTCCACATATATAATACATAATAATAGAGGAAAGCCGAAGGCAATCCTGGAACTTCCTCCAGATAATATCAAAGCTTATAAACAAGCTAAACCGTAAGGGGCAACTGACTAAAGATTCTTCAGTCTAACTAATACTTCCCTTTCCAATTCCTTCAGACCTCCCAACCACCAGCAGGAGTATAATATAGCAAACACAGTTATATCAGACAAGAAATTTACAAATAGGAACAGATAGGGCATTTAGACAATTAGCAAGTAATATGCAGTCAAATAGGCAATCTCAAACAATTCATGTAGTATGCTCATGATGCATGCCTGTCCCTAGTGGCTGATGATATCATCTGTCGGTTATAGAGCCAACCCGACAAGTCCTGGTAGCTAACCATTGGACTGTCCCTCTGTCGTGCATCCCCAACTCGAGTTATACTCATCATAAACTTGATCATAATCATGATCCATATCCATCACCCTCACTGGTGAATATTTATCCATCACCATCACTGGTGAATATTTACGGGGGCGAGCACATCCGGGCCTTTCACAGTGCCCGGCCACACTTACGACATTGGGTTAACAGAGCTTCGAGTCTCAACCTGGAGCACATGGTGGCTAGCCATTGCTACTACCCAGGGAAACCCTCATCTCCAATGGTGGAAGTGCAAACATTCACAATTCAATCAACAGCATATATGCATTTATACTTGGCCATAAACATGGCTCCGCCGTAACACGGCAATAATCTAGCCATCCGGCTCACGGTTAAATCCATAACCAGCCAATTCATTAACATTTACGGCCCTTCGGCCCATGGCATAACAAGCACTTCCACCGCCATCCTCCGCATCTCACATAATCATCTATGATCCTCAATGATCATTCATTTTTCCCCTTGCTTCACTCGCAAGTTACCATATTCACTAGCCCTTTTTCTCATGCTAGGCATATCATAATGATTTAAGACATAAGTGGTGAGATCGGAGGCTTAGACGTATGAAATTTGGCTTTTAAAACTCAAAAATCAACTTTGGGATGAAAACAGGGCCACGCGTACGCGCACTCTACGCGCACGCGTGGATGGCCTTATAACTCATCGACGCGCAAGCGTCATACGCGCGAATGCGTGGGTTGAAAACTAGCCAAACGACGCGCAAGCGTCAGCCACGCGTACGCGTGGGTGCTCTTGCGTTCCAAGCACAAAACTGGCACAACTCAGGTACAACTCTCGGGAAAATGGCTGGGCATTTGGTGCAGCGCATCGACGCGCCCGCGTACACCACGCGTAGGCGTGGATGGCGTTTTCTCGAAGAACGGCGCGTACGCGCCAAGTGCGCCTACGCGCGGAGGGTCATTCTGCTAAAAATTTTCTAAGTTAAAAAGTTGCAGAATTTACAGATTCAACCCCCAATCTTCCGACGGACATAACTTCCTCATTTTAAATCGTTTTTCACCCGTTCTTCGAACGGCATGGACATCCCGGATCCAATTTCATTTCTAAATAGATTTGGCATAAATCAGAGATCCGTAGTCCAAGTTATGTCCCGTCAAAGTATGCCCAAAAACCATGTTTTCATAGAAAACCACAAAGTGCCATTTTCAAAACAAGCCACTTTCAACTCTTTTCAAAATCAATCAAAACATGCCAATTTCAACCCTTCTCTTAGAAATCATTCAAAATGTACCAAAATCAACAACAAGCCATCCTCAACTCACACATTGATCTTTTACCCAAAATTCCCAAAATCACCATCTAACCATTTTAACACTTCTCAATCAAATGGCTAAAGGACAAACACAATATCATGTCATACATCCTTCCTCATCCTAATTTCCAATAATACCATTTCCAATCAACCATCATTATACATGATCAATATCATACTCACCATCAACATGGTACCACCCATCAATTCAACCTCAATCATCCATCAAGCATATATCACAACATGCATTTTCTCATATATCACACAATCAAGGCATCAATATTCATAATCACATATATGATCACATCATATATCTCAATCATTCAACAACATCATCAATTCAATGCCTATCTTAGGGCCTCTAGCCTAAGTATTTCCTACCACATTACATATTAGATACGGGAAACCGAAACCATACCTTAGCCGATTTCCCACGCTCAACCGGAGCACTTCCAAACCACTTGTACACAAGCTCTCAAGATATCAACACCTCCAAGAACAAATTTTATCACACAAAACCCTTTTCCAAGCTTTCAAAAATCACCAATCAAGCTCCAATATTCACATATACACAACCTAAGCCACAATCATCATATCCATACACAACATCTCAATACCCAAACATCATAGAACAATAAATTACACTAGGATTGAGAATCTTACCACACCCAAGGTCCAAGGAGACAAGATTAACCTTCTCCTTCAAGAGAGTTGGGTCCTATAACATCAAAGAACCCAAAATCTCAACATTTTTGCTCATGAAACTCGAAATCAAGGGCTGGAATTTCGAACAGTAAAACGTGGCTTACCTCAAGATTGATTGTATGGGTTTTGTAGAGCTCTCCACGGTGAACGCGTGGCCACAAACGGAGCGGCAATCGGAGCTCTAGATCAAAAGTTATGGTGGTTTGAAGATCAAGTGAGAGATAGAACTTGAGAGAGTGTTCTTCCCCTCCCTTACTCCATTTCAGCGTGAATATGAGTGTTGTGAGGAGAGAGAGTGCTGAAAACTAGGGTTTTGGTTTAGTTTAGTTGGGCCAAGGGCCCACTTTGGGTCCGGTTGGCCCGGTTTGGCCCGTTCGGTCCAATCTTGGTCCGAATTCTATAAAATTGGTACCAAAATTCTCGTCTCAATCTCCTCTATCACATTTAGCCATAAAAATAACATTTTTGGCTTTCTAGAATAAATTCTCATTTATGGGTTAATTAGCCGTTAATTAACCGGGTCTTACATTCTACCCACCTAATTGGGAATTTTGCCCACAAAATTCAAATTCATTTACCTGAGAATAAGTGCGGATAATCCGTTCGCATCTCCGACTCAAGTTCCCAAGTGTGTTCCTCAACACCGCCTTGACTCCAAGCCACTTTGACTAATGAAACCTCCTTTCCACGCAACCGTTTGATACTAGTATCATCAATTCTGACTGGAGCCATTGGAAGCGACAAATCTTCCCTTAACTGAACCGATTCAGGTTCTAACACATGGTTAGCATCAGGGGTGTACTTCCGAAGCTGCGACACGTGAAACACATCATGCATGTTCGAAAGATGAGGTGGTAGAGCCACCCGATACGCCACCGGCCCAATCCTCTCCAGGATCTGAAATGGACCAATGTATCGAAGATTCAACTTCTTTGCTTTAATCGCTCTACCTACTCCTGTGGTCGGAGTAACTTTAAGGAAAACATGATCTCCTTCCTCAAATTCCAAGGGCTTCCGCCTCTGATCGGTGTAACTCTTTTGGCGACTCTGCGCCGTAAGCATCCTATCTCGGATTTTCTTGACTTGTTCAGTGGTCTCAGCTATCATTTCTGGCCCCAACAAGCCTTTCTCTCCAGCTTCATACCAACATAGCGGAGATTGACATTTCCTCCCATACAATGCCTCATACGGAGCCATTCCGATGCTCGCATGGTAGCTATTATTGTATGCAAACTCCACTAACGGCATATACCGATCCCAACTCGCCGGTTGGTCCAAAACACAAGCTCTCAACATATCCTCTAGTGTTTGGATCGTCCTCTCAGATTGACCATCTGTTTGAGGATGGTAAGCTGTACTCAAGCTTAATCGGGTTCCAAAAGCTTTCTGAAATGCACCCCAGAACCTCGAAGTGAAACGAGGATCTCTATCAGAGATTATAGTAGCAGGTACACCATGGAGTCTCACAATCTCCTTTATGTATAACCGAGCTAGATCCTCAAGGGTGTAAGTCATCCGAATGGGCAAAAAGTGAGCTGACTTCGTTAGTCGGTCCACAATCACCCAGATAGCATCAAAACCAGTCCTAGTCCTTGGCAATCCCGACACAAAGTCCATTGCAATACTCTCCCACTTCCATTGCGGAACCTCTAAAGGTTGCAACATCCCGAAAGGTCTTTGATGTTCAATCTTTACCTTTTGACAAGTTAAGCACTTTGAAACATATTCCGCCACATCATTCTTCATACCCGGCCACCAAAACATCGCCTTTAAATCATGGTACATCTTAGTACTTCCCGGGTGAATGGAGAATCCGCTTTTGTGTGCCTCCTTTAAGATATCTTGCCTCAAAGTGCCAACATCCGGCACAATGATCCTACCCTTGAATCTCCATAACCCATCTTTTTCTTCCGACACTCTCCATTGTTTTCCTTGCTCAATAGCCGGTAACACCTTCCATAACGCTTCATCGTTTTCATGAGCCTTTAGGAGTTCGGACTTAAAGTCACTTGAGATTTCTATTCGGCTCAAACACAAGGTTCCAGATACTTCTCGAACACCAATTTTTAGACTCTCGAATCCCTTGAGCAACTTCTCCTCTTGAAGCATCATCCAAGACGCATACAACGACTTCCGACTTAACGCATCCGCCACTATATTCGCCTTTCCAGGATGGTAATTTAACTCAAAGTCGTAGTCCTTCAACAATTTCATCCACCTCCTTTGCCTCATATTAAGCTCTTTCTGATCAAAGAGGTATTTCAAGCTCTTGTGATCGGAGAAGACTTGGAACTTAACCCCATAGAGATAATGTCTCCACACCTTCAAGTCAAACACAACCGCAGCGAGTTCCAAATCGTGCATAGGGTAACTAACTTCGTGAGGTCTCAACTGCCGCGAGGCATACGCCACCACATTATGATGCTGCATCAGCACGCATCCTAGACCCTTTAGTGAGGCATCACAGTACACCTCAAAAGGCTCGTTCGGCTCAGGTAACACTAACACAGGTGCAGTGGTCAACTTTTTCTTCAATGCCTGAAAGCTCTCCTCGCACTCAGGAGTCCAAACAAATGGAGTGTCTTTGCGAGTTAACTTTGTCAACGGCAAAGCTAATTGCGAAAAGCCTTTGATGAACCTTCGGTAATAGCCAGCTAAGCCCAGAAAACTCCTTATCTCAGTTACTGTGGTTGGTTGCTTCCAATCCATCACAGCCTCCACCTTAGTTGGATCTACGGCTATTCCCTTCTTACTCACCACGTGACCCAAAAAATTTACCTCACTCTTCCAAAACTCATACTTAGACAGTTTTGCATAGAGTTTCTTCTCCTTTAAAATCTGCAACATGGTCTGCAAGTGTTCCGCATGATCTTCTTTAGTCTTGGAGTAAATTAGTATATCGTCAATGAAAATAACAACGAATTTATCCAGAAACGGACGGAATACTCTATTCATGTAATCCATAAACACTGCAGGAGCATTCGTCAACCCAAAAGACATCACAGTGTACTCGTAATGACCATAACGAGTCCTAAAAGCAGTCTTAGGGATATCCTTACCCCTCACCCTTATCTGGTGATAACCGGATCGCAAATCGATCTTAGAGAAAACCCCAGCTCCTTGTAATTGATCCATGAGATCATCAATCCTCGGCAATGGGTACTTATTCTTTATGGTGACCTTGTTCAGCTGCCTGTAATCCACACAGAGCCGCATACTTCCATCTTTCTTCTTTACCAGTAACACTGGAGCACCCCACGGGGAAACACTTGGTCGGATAAAGTTCTTACCCAAAAATTCCTCTAACTGAGACTTTAGCTCGGCCATCTCTAACGGTGACATTCTATAAGGAGCACTTGAGATTGGTCCCGCCCCAGGCACCAACTCAATGGCAAACTTGACCTCTCGGTTAGGTGGAAATTCCTCAATATCATCGGGAAACACTTCCGAAAACTCACACACTACCGGAATCTGATCCAACCTTTGATCATCACCCGAAACACCAGCGGTTAACAACAGGATACCCTGACATTCGATTCCAGAACAGTTCACCATCATCGAATTCAAGTAATAATTATTTACCACGACCAGCCCTTCTGTATCTTCCGGCATAAAGTACACCGACTTTGTAGAACAATCAAGCAGGACATGGTTCTCAGATAACCAGTCCAATCCCAAGATAAGATCAAGACCGATCATCGGTAAGCAGATTAAATTATGGACAAAATCACACTGCTTGAACCTAAACGAAACTTTCGGGCATCCTAGCCTAGTTATCATGGCTTCATGGGTAGCATTATACACTTTTAAGTCATAACCTAAGGTTACGATCTTCAATCCTAACTCATGGGCTTTCTCAAATGCAATAAATGAATGTGATACTCCCGAATCAAATAAAGCATTTAAAGTTTGACCAGCCATTTCACAGTTACCTCGAATGAGTGTCTCGGATCCCTCTGCACCCACAGCTGAGGTGGTGAACACCCGACCAGTCTGTTGTGCTTTCCCAGCACCTTGCTTCTGCTTCTCCGGACAACTTGTGGCTTTATGCCCCACCTTTCCACAATTGTAGCACAAACCCCATCCGGCCTTGCATGGTACACCCGGATGGTGACTTCCACACCTAGTACAAGATTGATCATTTTGAGGCTGCTTCCCAAACCTTTTCCCTTGGGAGTAGTTGTTGTTGGGCCTCCTAAAAGAACCTCCCCTCTTAAAAGACGGACCTCTAGGTGCAAAGCTCTTCCCTCGGTTCTATGGAAATGATCCTTTGTGACTTCCTTTCTCAGCGGCTGCCCTCTTCACACACTCTTCAGCAACCCTACACTTGTTCACCAACTCGGAGAAAGTCCTAATCTCCATTGGCCCCACCGAACCGAAAATATCGCTCCGGAGTCCTCCTTCGTACTTAACACACTTCCATTCCTCATATTCCACGGAAGTCCCTTGACACACACGAGAGAATCTGAACAACTCCTCAAACTTGTCAGTATACTCAGATACGGACATAGCACCCTGCTTCAGCTGCAACAATTCAAGCTCCTTGGCCGTCCTAGCAGAAGTCGGAAAGTACTTCTTATAGAACTCTTCTTGAAAGACATTCCAGGTGATATAATCATCACCCTGCTGCAGGAGGCGTCGGATACCCTGCCACCAATGCGACACTTCACCAGTGAGCAAATAGGTAGCGAACTCCACACGCTGCCCTTCAGGTACCACCTGCGCTTGCAGTGCTCGTTCCATAGCCTGAAATCACGTATCGGCTTCAGTCGGGCTAGTAGTTCCCTTGAACTTCGGTGGATTAACCTTCAAAAAGTTCGCCAGTGTCATCGGACCCTGAACTCCACCTCCGTCATTACCATGGTTGTTCATCTGTTGGCCAAGAGCCTCAGCAGTGGCTTGCATAGCAGCAGCCATGTTCTCCAACGCAGTTATAAAGTTTACCGGATCATTAGGGTTAGTCTCCGGTGCACGAGCATTAGTACGACCTCTCCCACGGCCTCTACCGCGTCCACGAGGCGCCATCTGGTTCCTATACACACCAAACAATCGATATTAAGTTGATCAGTCTCAATATCGGAAGTTTAGTGCTTCAAAGTCCTAAATGCATGCTCATGAATGTTTATGCCAATTATATCAAGCAGATATACTAATAGCACATAACACACATACAGAGAATGCACAGAAGCATAGTCAGTCCATTCCTCAGGCTCTACCGGAACGAACTGCTCTGATACCATAATGTAACACCCTACCATACAGAGTCTTATGCTTAAGTCATAATTCAGAGATGGCAAGGTATTACGACCTCTAAAACAAAAATTTAGTACGTATAGTAGTATGAATAATTGATTATAACTAGGAGCCTTTGTAGAAAAATGGGTAAACAAAAATCGTAACTCGAACACGCAACACTCCGATCGATAACGTAACGAGCAAAGGATAAGCTAACGCAAGATCATATATATATAAAGAGTGTCAAAAACGGGAATATCAAGACTCGCGAAGATAACCGGTCCGAGCATAGTAATATATACATATGATAAAATAAGGAAAACCCCAAGGAAAATCCAAAGGGACACAAATACAGAAACCTATTCTCCAAAACCTCCTATAAGAGGAGTCATCACAGTTTGTATTATTTAATGGAGATAAAAGTATCTAAACAAGATATATAACCCAAAACAGAGTCCCGAGAACAAAAGATCTTCGCTAAATCCAGAAGTCTCCAACATGCCTCAACGAGAAGCCTCGCGTCCTGCATCTGAAAACCACAAAATCCGCATGGGTGAGAACCAGAGGTCCCCAGTACGGTAACAGCTTCCACATATATAATACATAATAATAGAGGAAAGTCGAAGGCAATCCTGGAACTTCCTCCAGATAATATCAAAGCTTATAAACAAGCTAAACCGTAAGTGGCAACTGACTAAAGATTCTTCAGTCTAACTAATACTTCCCTTTCCAATTCCTTCAGACCTCCCAACCACCAGCAGGAGTATAATATAGCAAACACAGTTATATCAGACAAGAAATTTACAAATAGGAACAGATAGGGCATTTAGACAATTAGCAAGTAATATGCAGTCAAATAGGCAATCTCAAACAATTCATGTAGTATGCTCATGATGCATGCCTGTCCCTAGTGGCTGATGATATCATCTGTCGGTTATAGAGCCAACCCGACAAGTCCTGGTAGCTAACCATTGGACTGTCCCTCTGTCGTGCATCCCTAACTCGAGTTATACTCATCATAAACTTGATCATAATCATGATCCATATCCATCACCCTCACTGGTGAATATTTATCCATCACCATCACTGGTAAATATTTACGGGGGCGAGCTCATCCGGGCCTTTCACAGTGCCCGGCCACACTTACGACATTGGGTTAACAGAGCTTCGAGTCTCAACCTGGAGCACATGGTGGCTAGCCATTGCTACTACCCAGGGAAACCCTCATCTCCAATGGTGGAAGTGCAAACATTCACAATTCAATCAACAGCATATATGCATTTATACTTGGCCATAAACATGGCTCCGCCGTAACACGGCAATAATCTAGCCATCCGGCTGACGGTTAAATCCATAACCAGCCAATTCATTAACATTTACGGCCCTCCGGCCCATGGCATAACAAGCACTTCCACCGCCATCCTCCGCATCTCACATAATCATCTATGATCCTCAATGATCATTCATTTTTCCCCTTGCTTCACTCGCAAGTTACCATATTCACTAGCCCTTTTTCTCATGCTAGGCATATCATAATGATTTAAGACATAAGTGGTGAGATCGGAGGCTTAGACGTATGAAATTTGGCTTTTAAAACTCAAAAATCAACTTTGGGATGAAAACAGGGCCACGCGTACGCGCACTCCACGCGCACGCGTGGATGGCCTTATAACTCATCGACGCGCAAGCATCATACGCGCGAATGCGTGGGTTGAAAACTAGCCAAACGACGCGCAAGCGTCAGCCACGCGTACGCGTGGGTGCTCTTGCGTTCCAGGCACAAAACTGGCACAACTCAGGCACAACTCTCGGGAAAATGGCTGGGCATTTGGTGCAGCGCATCGACGCGCCCGCGCACACCACGCGTAGGCGTGGATGGCGTTTTCTCGAAGAACGGCGCGTACGCGCCAAGTGCGCCTACGCGCGGAGGGTCATTCTGCTAAAAATTTTCTAAGTTAAAAAGTTGCAGAATTTACAGATTCAACCCCCAATCTTCCGACGGACATAACTTCCTCATTTTAAATCGTTTTTCACCCGTTCTTTGAACGGCATGGACATCCCGGATCCAATTTCATTTCTAAATAGATTTGGCATAAATCAGAGATCCGTAGTCCAGGTTATGTCCCGTCAAAGTATGCCCAAAAACCATGTTTTCATAGAAAACCACAAAGTGCCATTTTCAAAACAAGCCATTTTCAACTCTTTTCAAAATCAATCAAAACATGCCAATTTCAACCCTTCTCTTAGAAATCATTTAAAATGTACCAAAATCAACAACAAGCCATCCTCAACTCACACATTGACCCTTTACCCAAAATTCCCAAAATCACCATCTAACCATTTTAACACTTCTCAATCAAATGGCTAAAGGACAAATACAATATCATGTCATACATCCTTCCTCATCCCAATTTCCAATAATACCATTTCCAATCAACCATCATTATACATGATCAATATCATACTCACCATCAACATGGTACCACCCATCAATTCAACCTCAATCATCCATCAAGCATATATCACAACATGCATTTTCTCATATATCACACAATCAAGGCATCAATATTCATAATCACATATATGATCACATCATATATCTCAATCATTCAACAACATCATCAATTCAATGCCTATCTTAGGGCCTCTAGCCTAAGTATTTCCTACCACATTACATATTAGATACGGGAAACCGAAACCATACCTTAGCCGATTTCCCACGCTCAACCGGAGCACTTCCAAACCACTTGTCCACAAGCTCTCAAGATATCAACACCTCCAAGAACAAATTTTATCACACAAAACCCTTTTCCAAGCTTTCAAAAATCACCAATCAAGCTCCAATATTCACATATACACAACCTAAGCCACAATCATCATATCCATACACAACATCTCAATACCCAAACATCATAGAACAATAAATTACACTAGGATTGAGAATCTTACCACACCCAAGGTCCAAGGAGACAAGATTAACCTTCTCCTTCAAGAGAGTTGGGTCCTATAACATCAAAAACCCAAAATCTCAACATTTTTGCTCATGAAACTCGAAATCAAGGGCTGAAATTTCGAACAGTAAAACGTGGCTTACCTCAAGATTGATTGTATGGGTTTTGTAGAGCTCTCCACGGTGAACGCGTGGCCACAAACGGAGCGGCAATCGGAGCTCTAGATCAAAAGTTATGGTGGTTTGAAGATCAAGTGAGAGATAGAACTTGAGAGAGTGTTCTTCCCCTCCCTTACTCCATTTCAGCGTGAATATGAGTGTTGTGAGGAGAGAGAGTGCTGAAAACTAGGGTTTTGGTTTAGTTTAGTTGGGCCAAGGGCCCATTTTGGGTCCGGTTGGCCCGGTTTGGCCCGTTCGGTCCAATCTTGGTCCGAATTCTATAAAATTGGTACCAAAATTCTCGTTTCAATCTCCTCTATCACATTTAGCCATAAAAATAACATTTTTGACTTTCTAGAATAAATTCTCATTTATGGGTTAATTAGCCGTTAATTAACCGGGTCTTACACTTTTCTCTTCTCTGATTACTCTTTTCATCTGTATCTATATTACTCTTTTTCTCTTTATCTCTTTACTTTACTCTGGTTACTCTGTTTTTTGTGTTTCTCTACTCTGCTCTGATTTCTCTGCTTAACGTATGTATTTAAAGTTTATGTAAATTTCGGTATGAATAGTTCACCTGTCCCAAGTATAGGTTCATTAAGTCTATACTGAAACAGTTTAACTTTTCATATAATACCTAACCCTATTCGCAACTCAAGGACTAACTATGTTGCCCTAGTTCGTTCACTAATTTCTGTCTGTTTTTCTGTTATTAAAACCTTACAGACTTTTTCTTTGATTTTTATCTTTTCTTCAACTTTTTATCTTTCTTTTATCTTTGCCTCACTAATATGTTCTTACCACTCCCTAAGTGTTTTATGAAGGTAATTATGAGATTCTACACTTAAAGTTGTCTTTCTAAAGCTTTTACAGAAAACTGCCTTTTTCGCATTATTTTATTATTTTTATTAAAATATTTTTTTAATTAAATATTATTATTTAATATTTTATTATTATTTATTATTTTATTATTAAATTTTCTAAAATTACCTTGCCTTTACCTTTTAACCTTTAAAATTAACTTTTTACCCCGGTAACTCTTAATATTTCTACTTTAACCACCCTAACTTTCAGAAATTACAAAATAACCCCTCAAACACCAAAATATTTACTTCCTTGCCCTTTCTAAGATCTAAAAGGTGTTCTTCATTGTTCTTCACCACACTCAAAGTGTTCTTCGTGTTCTTCGTATATTCTTCAGATTCTTTCTTTGTTTTTACCCGTTTTTCAGTCTTTTCAGCAACTGATTTTTACCATAATTCAAAATAAATTTCCAGCCACTAAAACCCCATCTTTTCTACATGATTTTAACACAAATTGAACCTCAATTTAAGCTCTAGGGTTTCGTTTTCCAGCAGCCACAAGAACACACATTCATAGCTTGAATTTCATCAAATTTCATCAAATTTTCACCAAAATTTCAACAAGAATTACTCATACAAACAATCAATTTCAAGCACAGCCAAACCATATCATAATCACACAACTCAAACACAATCAATCAAGATTAAATTCGTCAATCCCTACCTGGTTTTTCTGCTCCTAATTCGGTTAAACTTTCAGGTGGTCCTTAAGCACTTTTTCCTCCTAAATCACATCAAGAACAACTTTAAATCCAAATACTCTCAACTGACCAAATCTCACTCAGTATGTTAGGAAGAGATATCTCACCTTAGACTTGTTGGAAATTCATGTTTCTTGGCCCTCAAGTCAAGTTAAGCATGATTCCTAAGGAAGAACATCAAGAAAACACATGTTTTGCATGGTTTTCCTTGAAAACCGAATTGAAATGGGAGGGAGACAGCCATCTCACCTTATTTCCATCCTTGATAAGTTACATGGTTATGTAGAGGAAGAAGAGAGGATCATTTTGGTGAAATCGGAGTTTTGATTTGAGTTTTAGTTCAGAAGAGATCAAGCTTTGAAGATTAAGTGTTCATGAAAGTTTCTCTCTTTTCTCTCTTGTTATTTTCGGCCAAAATGATGAAATGAGACAGCCTTGGAGGTCTTGGGGGTGTAAGGTGAGTTGTGATTGGTTGGCTTGGAGGTGGATTAAAATAATATTAAAATATCTCTGGTGTACAACTACTAAAACTAGGTGTACCGGAACACTCGTAAAAACATCTCTAAAAATTATTTTCTGAGCTACTAGCATAAATAACACTAGTAACATATTTATTATGAGAATAGAACATGTATAATGAGGCCTTAGCATTGCTAAATTCATCAGAGAGTGCTGGTGCTAAGCTGCACCAGTAAACCATAAACCCGGTTAAATCGATTTTCCGTTTTTAACAAAAACCGACCAGGTAACCTTATAATATCATTCAAGTATTTTCTAATACTAATATAATGATAATATTATACTATTATCTCTCTCCTCTCATGAATCGAGTCCGGTTCGTCAAACAGAGACTATTTACGAAAATCAGAATCAAAATTACCAACCGATACGGTTCAAAAACTAGGTTCTTCGTGATTGCATTATCGAGCTTGCCTCAAAGGAGGTTCCAGCTTAAGGATGACATAATGATAATGAGGATTGAGATGCTTGATGATATAGCAGAGGTGTTCCCTTTACTGATCTTCCGGAGAAATCCGTACTTTCAGAAAAGATCTCATGTACTCAAAATTAGGGTTGTTACAAATCTCCATTAATTCTGAGATCAAAGGGATTATTCCAATAGTTTCTTGTAAATGGCTACACAATAGTGGAATCAGAGAGGTTAAAATTCTTTAAGTGTAAACAACTACAGTTGAGGGTTGATAAATACAAATGTTGCATGAAAGTCTTATAAATGGGGATGTAGATGCTCAAGCTTAAAAGAATCATTCTTCCAATCTTTATCGTGACAGGTAATGATGATAATTGCAAAATGTATTTGCAATGCAGATAGAGGAATCCTAGCATTTTATCACTAGACCTATAACCCTGAAGGATGAGATAAAAAAAGAAGTGACTCCCATTAATGAAGAAAAGACCCCCTGATATATTGGTGAGTTTTAAAATCAAGCTATGTTTATTAATGACCTAAAAGAGGAAAAATCTACAAAATTTGGAGTAAGTCTGTGTTTATGCAACACCTTATTAAAATCTTATGTTGTAATTTTTACTCATTCGTCTTTTTTCAATTTTTAGATGTTTGCACTATAGAGTGTCAAAAGAGAGGGCTTCCACATGCATATATCCTTTTATTCATGAGTAACGAGTTCATGCCATAAACACTAGATGACATAGACAAACATATAACATCTGAGATTCCTGATGAAAATGAAAATCCAAATCTATATGGAGCTATTCAAAATTACATGGTACATGGTCCATGTGTCCGTATAACAAAATTCACCTTGCATGAAGAATGAATCATGTTCAAAGTTTTATCACAAAGAGTTTAGGCAGCAAACACTCATTGATGAACCCACGCTGGACATCGTTGAACAGGGCAACAACCATCTGATGGCTATCATTCCTGGAGAGGAAAATTATATCTTAGTTCGGATTCAATTTGTATGGATGAAGGGAATATGGAGAGTCAACTAGATCTCAATGGTCTTGAATTACTGAATAGCATAAATTCTCTGTTTGCCTCCACATAAATTAATATTCCAAGTTGGTGTTCCGGTGATATTATGTGGAATATTGACCAGTCCAGTGAACTTTATAATGGTACAAAACTACAACTTAGGAAGCTTAAAAATTATGTCATAGAATATGAAGTCTTAACGGGTAACAACAATAGTCATATTGCTTTGATTCCAATAATGAATATGGTATCAACAAATAAAATCATCCCAGTTAGATTTCAACGAAGACATTTCCTATAATGTATCATTTCCATGACAATAATAAGTTCAGGACAAACTTTATCTCATGTTGGATTATATGCTTGCTTTCAAAAAGTACTATCATGCAAGGATATATATACGAAAAAATCATAGTAGAACAATGCATAATTATTTTACTTTTAAAAAAGTGTAAAATGATGATTGCTCACTATTTTTAAGTTAAACCTTGATTTTAATAATAAATTTATAAAACTTTTGAAATAATAATTATTTTGTATTTTTTCTTAAAATA